>NC_068420.1:3784753-4029753 GCF_023724105.1 Carassius gibelio
TATTATTAGTCAATTATTATATAAATATATCTTAGTGTCTTAATTGTTTAGATTTTTATCACGCATTAGCTTTTTGTCGATGCACTGGTTCACATTTAAAAATAAGTAGCAAAAATAGCAGACGGGCTTATTGAAAAAGCACATTCACTGTCTGCCAGCAGGTGGCGCTTCCAGAACTGCAGAAATACAGCACCTGACTCTATTGTTAGTTTATTAGTGAAATCATAGCCTTTTGAAGTTTAACATACATTACTGATCTATATGGCAATTCTTGTGTTTCTGTCACCGAATTTAAGACCTCTTATAATTTAGACTCTGTATCATTCTCTAGTTTGCATGGCCATAAATTGAAACGATTTAACTTAAGTGTTTTTTAAGGACCCGCGGAAACCCTAAGAACATAGTTCATTGCAAACATTTCTGTCATGCATTTGGCAAAAAGCTTTTGTTGATGATGCATTTTGCTATTGTCATGGTCAGTTTTTCATTTATTATTTGCTAATGTTAATGCATGTTTACATTAGAGTGCACGTCCAAAATGAATACGAGGAGCACTGCAACCGATTTCATGAATGTACACGCGATTTACAGTCTCTATCTGGCATATATGCGAAAATGAATTGTGGCCTGCATAAGATTCGTATTGGTAGGTTTATATACACCCTCATATGCATGCAAAAAACTCAGTTTATTAGCACGTAAAATACAATAAATAAATAAACATACGAAAACGAGTGACCGATGACGTAAAGTTGTTTCAGAGTTATTACATTTGGATGAAAGATTATAAAGGCATGTGTTTTTGTTTGCAGTGATGTGTGCTGACCAAGCAGATGAATTAAGAGAGTAAATGTCAGGTTTGAATGTTCACATGCCAGTTAGTTTCCTCATGAATGTGATCGCAGTGAGATCCAGCGCTCATCCCCTCTCGTTGTGAAACAGCAGCTCTGTTATTATGCAGAAAGCTCTCTCTAATCTCCGCCTTCGTTTGACAGGTTTGAGAAGCAAAGCAAAGACCCAGACAGCGTCCATTCACAATCACACGACTGCAGCTTTTCACTTCATCACACGCGCGTGACAGCAAAGAGTTGTTTAAAGAGCTGTTTATTACGGATGTGTGAAGATATATGTGTGCATTAGAATATATATCAGAATCGTGTTCCCTATAGAGGTTTTTCGATTTGTTTTATTTACCGTGTCGTGCTTGTGTGGTGCGAGCTGAGGAAAATATTCATAATGATGATTTTAGGTTCAGAAGCGCACGAGGAGGATATTCATGATGCACCTGAGGACATCAGAAATGATTCATGAGCAGACTTTCATCTCACACTGTTCTTTATCTCTGTCATGCTCTTCTCACCAAGGCTGCATTTATTTGATCAAAAGCACAGAAAAAACATCAAATATTACACTTGAAAACAATTTGAGTATTTAAAAATGTAATTCATTGCTGTGATCATTTAAAAAAAAGTTTTTTCCAAATATACAAAAAACAGTTTGCTAAGATGTTAAAAACATATACATTGAATCTAAAATGATCAAAATATGTTTAAAAAAAATTATGTAAATACATTTTTAAAAGCATTAATATATTGCCCTCCATCTTTCAATTAGAAGAAAAAACATTTGTCATTATGATGATTATTTGATGAAAATAAGGTTCAAAAGAACAGCATTTATTTGAAACAGAAATCTTTTGTGACATTTTAAATGTCTTTGCTGTCGCTTGATGAATAAAAGTTTTAATAATGCAATCAATGAAATCATGCAAACTCTAAACTTTTATCTTGGTCATGTTTTGAAATATTCATCAAACCACAAATGCTTCAATGTTTAGTTTTGTAGTTTTGCCAGAGGACATGATGAACGACATGATGGGCTGCTTTAAGAGCAAATTTGAGTGAACTTTGATAATAAAACACAGTAATATCATCAGATTTATGAAAATCAGTCTCTCTTTAGATGGCAGTCTTTTAAAATCTGCACATTTTGCAGAAATCATATTTTTATTGTGTCTCAAATGAAAAAAAAAAAGTCCAGTCTTAATAATATGAATCGATCTGCAGTGTTTGGTGAGTTTCATGCTGAGAAGAGACGTCCAGTTCTGGGAGATGAGACTAAAAGGAGCTTTCACCGCCTGATCCAAACGTGTTTTAGGAGGATTGGAGTTGGATTTCCAGGGTTTTTTTCTGTATGGTGAACACTAAAAGAATGCGTTGTCAGGTTTCTCTCAGCACAGAGCGGTTATATGATTCATTATGATGCTGCGAATGGCCCCAGTCTATAATCTGCATAATTACAGACCTCAAACTTACAGTACTGCAATGCAGCAGGGTTTTGTTTTTCACAAGTGAGACTCAACGATTATAAACTTCATGTTAAGAGACAACAGCACTGCAGAGACCAAACTAAACTTGTGAAAAACAAGTGCACTTCACCTAAAAAGCATCTTTTTATAAAGCAGATTATGCAATTCATAAAATAAAAGGTTGCTTATGTGAACTTAAAATCATGACTAATTTATTAACACTTTTAAAGAAGTTCACTTTGGGAAAAAAGTCAAATTAAAAGTTGAAGTACATTTGAAATCTTTTTTTTATGTTTTGTTATGCTTTATGAAGTATTAACTAAGGCACATGTCATTGAACTCTAGACTATAACATGTCAAATTTATATTTTGTGAGTAAAAAACAGCAACTTTATCATTCCAAATTATAAATTGTGCATCATTATAAATGCATAATTAGCCTACAAGTTTTAATTGAAATGACAATGAAGTCATGTATATTTTAGTTTACTATAAAGTCTCAGTGCATTCAGCAGTACACTTATTTTCACACTTTTTAATTGCATTAAATACAATTTAACTTTGATACATTTGCATTTACTTGTAAATAATAAGTTGCTGCTGTAGTAGGTCATGTTTCTTTAATTATTCTACCTATATTTTTAAAGCTGGTTAGACTGCATCACTGCACGCTCACATTCACACCATATTCTGATATGAAACATCATTTCTTGACATTAAAGAAGCTAAAGCGCTTGCCACTGCCACTCATCTCGAAGGTTTTGTGCGTAATATTTCCTTGTTACTTTGATGATATGTGACTGACAGCATTTGCATGCTTTGGATTTGTCTCTTAAAGCAGGACTAGACAGTAAGTGAGGTTTTTAGCATGAAGCATATAATATTTATACGTTATGTAATTGGCCGGCCAGAAGCTGTATGTTGTTTTGTACTATCATTGTTCCACAGAAAGGACATTAAAACATCCAATATGCAGAAAAAAACATTAAAACCTTAAGAAATCCTCAAAGACTTTTGCATGTAAACACAGAACAACATTCAGAATGATACAATCGGGTTTGAATAATTAAAATGTTTTGAAGAAGACACTTCTGGTCACTAAGGCTATATTTATTTTTACGAAAAATACTGTAAAATACATAAAAAATGTGATATATTATTGTTATTTAAAATAACTTATTAATGTGAATATTTAGTAGAAAGTAATTAATTTTTTAGATCAAAACTATATTTTTTTTTTGCTGTCATTACTCCAGTCTTCCGTCACATGATCTAAAGAAATCACTCTAATATAATAATTTCTGATTATTATTAATGTTGAAAACAGCTTTGTTGCATCATATTTTTGTGGAAACCTTGAATCTACATGGATTCTTTGATGAATAGTTAAAAAGTATCTTTTGATCAATAATAATAATAATAAAAATAAACACTGTGGTTTATAAGTTCAATAGCTAATTCACCATATTCCCCCAAGCTTTTTATTGCATTGCATTACATTGTTATAAGCAGAATTGTATGTTAAATTAATCAGTACCTTTCTATATTTTAATGTTAAATTATTTCCTTATTTAAAACCATCTTTTTTGCATCATGCTCTATTATGAGCAAGTTAAAAAAGGTTGGTTCACAGGTCAGCTGGACAGAATAAGCTGCAGTGTTTTGGATTTAATTAATACCAATAAATCAGAGGAAATGAAATGTTGATGAGAAGGAAGTGTTTTCAATCACAGCCTGATTTCTGAGCTGTATTGGTAAATTGAACACATTGGTCTCAGGACAATCAATCCACACTGCGCTGAATGCCATCCAGACTGATTTAGAGCCATATATCTGTGTGCTATTTTAAGACCCCTGTTAATTTTCACATGTGATGTATAATGAAGACAGCGTCGCAATCATGCAGGTGTGTGCTGCGCTTAATCCGCTTTAATGACACACGTGTGTGCACGCGCGTCACGCTGATTACAACCGGAAATCGTTAATGCATTCAGGCATTAAGCTTAGCATGTGAAATTAGAAAGCATTCGCTCACTAAGATAGACAGCCACGTCATGGACACGTATGGTATTTAGGCCAAATAATCCCTCAAAACCTCCACAAATGTCACTGAAAATGGCATCCGTGAAACGAACCCTCAGAGTTCATTAGACGCTCACACACTTGTTAGGGAGCTTCACGCATGCGTGGTTTAGAAGCTCGCGTGACGCCCCAGGGAGCGTTCAAATCCCACTAGACTTACATTTAGATGTTTGCTTTGTCTGCGAAACGAACTGAAGTTAAGGATATATATATATATATGCGTCTCTTGGATATATCAGGAGATATTTTGGATTCATGTTTGTTTGACTATTTTAGAACGTTTCTGGTGGTTCATGGTTTATTTGGGATATTACTTATCTATTTAACATGTTCTATGTCCTCAGCAAAAGGTTCATGCCCTTAAAAGGTTGGGGAAAGTAATATATACATGGAAAAAAATACTAAAATTTGATCTAACATCTGACTAGACTCTGAGTGTCATGTTAGTAATCTTTCATCTGTTTTGATAAACTGATTCTTACCCTGAAGATGTCCACGATGAAACTCTAACAAGACAAATGACCGTTAACTTTACGCGCTTCATTTCTTCGAATCAGAATCAGGTGGAGTGAGGGGGCGGGGCTTTCTATGTAGAGAGCATCTGATTGGACAGAGTTGTTCGAGTACATGGTGATGTCATCAGTATTTTAAATGCATATGGTTAAGGTTTGTTTTCAGTGTTGTCAAATTTGCTATGGTTTCTTTTGTTGAAAAAGTTTAATTTCACAAATAATTACAAATAAATGGCAGGTGACCTGTTAAAATAACCGTTAAATTTAGTAGAACTGCACTTTCTTGTACTAGGTTAATTTGATCCCACACACTGTTTGACAAGTGTTTTTTCAATCAAATGTGGATCGAATTCATCCAAAGTTGAAGTTAAAATCAGATTTTAATAGTTTTTTTTTCCAATTTATGTGATGCAATGAAGTCAAACCTGACTGTTTTTTTTAAACATAAATGCAAATATGCTTGCAAAAGGCAGCTTAAATCTCCATCTATGTGTGATGTTAAAAGACTTTTACAGAGTACTTTAACTGCTTTAAATGAGTTAGTTGTGTCTTGTGAGGGTTTATTTATTTAGACATCTAAAGATGGAGGTCTGTGTTAGTGCCGTCACATGGAAATGGAAACATGTGACTCAAATGGCCCATGATTGACTGCAGGGGATGTGCTCTTTCAAGCACTTAATAGTCTAATTGTGAAATCCTCTTTGCATTTGATGTGTGTTGTGTGTCAGTCGTTGGCAGTGTTTAGTCATTGTCCTATACTGAAGTGTTTTGATGCAGCACTAATGACACAAGCAAGCATGTCATGGGGTTTATATCTTCTTCTTTCATTCTTAATAACCATCACCAGCATTTCTGATCTCCTCAGAAGCGTATTTTTCTCCATCTGCTGATGAAAAACCACTAGAAGCAGCAGGATAATTTAGGGTTCGTGGAAAGCCTGCTTTTCATCATCCAATCAATTCTCCTTACATTTCTTAAAAATTATTATCTTGAGATGTCTCACATCGCAGAGGTAAAGTGTGGTGTTAGCTATTAATAGAGTTCTGCTGGATTTCAGCTCTCTGGATGAATAATTACGGGCTTTGGTTTGGACTGAGGAAGGCCGTCTCAGCATCACTAGTGCAGATGACAGAAAAACTCAAAATAAAACATGTCTGATCTACATGAATTACTCTGACTTACAGTACAGTATTCTGCCAGCAGTATCTTCTTTTGAGTTCTGCAGAAAAACAAATGTCAGAGGTTTGGAAAACATATATAAATTGTGTCAATAATAACTGTGCAGAAAAATAAAATAGTAAAAGATGGGAGAACTACTGCAGATGATCTCAGACATATTGCTGCATTTTATGAGTTTATGAGTGCTGCGTTAATAAAATAATACAAATGTTTTGTTTGTATCCAAACCGCACAACCTGAGAGCTCAATAAAACACATTTAAAATACATGCAAACAAGCATAAAAGAATAATCTGCTGCGTTACATAATTATTGCTATTAGAGCTGAAACAACGAATCGATTTAATCGATTAAAATCGATTATTAAAATAGTTGTCAACTAATTTAGTAATCGATTCGTCGCTAAATAAATTTTATTTGCCATAAGCGGCTCATTTCGTGTATATTTCAAATCTGCGGTGACCAAAGAGTGGCAGTAATGAGCCACCGGAGGTTTTACTCAGCCAGTACAGCAGGTGAAGTAGCGAATAGCCAATAGCTGGCCTCGTTTTATGTCACGTGCTTCCCGAACAGCGTCTCTGCAGCATTCAGCGGGAAGTGGGAGTACTTTACTTTGAGCCTTCAAAATGAAGAGTAACCTGTAAACTCTGCACTACTGAACTGTTTAAGGGGCCGTTCACATATCGTATCTTTTGCGTGCTCAAGTTCGTTATTTCCTATTTAGGCGCGCAGTATGCACTCTCTTAATGGAAGCGACGCGGTCGCGACACGCACGCGGTGCGATGCGCCCGTTTTTCCAGGCATGTCCACACCGCATCCATTTATCCTTTGCTGAAATTTCCGGGTCTTCATGGAGAGGGCACGTCATGGAGAGAGCACGTCATAGTTGCTTAGCAAAGGCAGACGCCTGGTTGCTTAGCAAAGGCAGGGGCGCTTCTGCCCGAGCGCTTTGGAAAGAAGGAGAAAGCGGCGCGACTAGCGTTTTCCACGCGTTTTTAGGTGCGATGTGTGAACGGCCCCTAAGAATTTTATTTGTGCAGATTCTCCAGTACAAGGTTGTTTGCAAATGTTTAGTCGTAAAAGCTGATAACATTGCTTTTTAACAGTTAACATTTAAAGCTTTACAAACATGTTATGTGATCAGTTTGTCGTTTACCAGTTCATAATTCAGACTTGCAGCCTAATTATGACTGAATGAGAGAGGTAAATGTTTGAGTATATTTAAAATGCACTTCTTTTCTAAGTATTCACTGCTCTTTTTCACACAGCAGGTTTTTTGTGTGTGTCCCAATTTTTTTTTTCTGGACAACCTTCTGATGGATTTTACTTTAAATTGTGAGTTCCATTCAGGTTTCATGCCATTGGCACTTTTTTTCGAAGGATTGTTTACAATTTCACAGCATAAGCTATAAAGCTTTTTCCCAGTAAATAATAAAATACAATGCACTGCAATTTTATTCTGTTTTATCCTTATACTTCGTGAAAATATGTTCTCAAAGATTCCTTAAGCTTTGTTTGGGATGTTAAACTACTTTAGGAGCTCTAAGGACTGCCATGGTGAAAACAATATTTGAAATCTCCTTGTGAATTTTGCTAGAGTATGGGTCAGTGTTTTGATTGCAGAAGAGTTCGACAAAGGATTACTAACATAATAAAACAACTCCAGGTATATTTTTGATGAGGATATGACAATGCAAAATGGTTAAAATCTCTTAAAAATCTATGCTGAATGATAAAGACCCTTTATTAATAATTTACTTGGGGAAAAAATGGAAAAAACTAAAATATAAGTACATAAACCGATTAATCGTAAAAATAATCGACAGATTAATCGATTATCAAAATAATCGTTAGTTGCAGCCCTAATTGCTATTGATATGAATTATTGTTTAAGCTTTAACACAGATATTTGCCTCATATCTCTACAATGTTCTGATCCAGAGATATCCATCTCACTCGTTTTCAATAGTCTACGATGCTGTAATTGGTTGCTAGTGTGAAATGTCATTTTTTATCAGCTTTCTGATGCAGGGGTATAACAACAATTGGTGCATTGTTAAATCTTTTTTTTTTTTTGCCAGATTTTTCATCCGTTGGTAAACATTGTATGCAGTGTTGTCTTCAATAACACGTATGATTTGACACTGCATTCAAGGGTCTGCGATACATAGTGTGGGGTGAGTTCTGTGCTGAAATTTGCACAAAAATAGAGATAATAATAGAGATGATAATAATTCTAATACTTGACTTCGCAATACTGCACTAGGAATGCATTAAGGCAGAATATGAAACTTATTCACACTACAAAAGCACAACAATTTTCAAAAAGTGGCCTATTTTCCTGCTGCAGAATGAAAGAGCTGGGAGTGTTTGGATGTCCAGGGCCACAGGTTAAACACAGCAGCCATTTGAACAGGAAGATAATGGCTACTTCCTGTTTCAATTGTAAACATATCAGAGTGGCAAAACATGCAAATATCACATGCAGCAATTCTGCAGCTGTCAAAAATCACCCCTGAAACGACTCGTGCTAATGCAAGTACTGAACGTCGACCTCTGGACGTGTCTCGACTCCTTCAGTCATCATGAGACATCGCCGCTGCTGTGAACACACTGACCTCATCTGGAATCTGTTCTCTCTGGAGGTCAGTCTGACCGGAACCACACACACACACACACACACACACACACGGATGGATTCCCTTCAGTGTTCCCTATAATCTTTCTGTTCTTGCTGAACTACAGCTATCACAGAAACCTCCCACAAACATGTGCAGGGTGCCATTATTTACAAAGCTATAGCAGAAACGCTCAGAAACAACATCCCATGCAAGCAGAGTGAATGATCTAAACAGCTCATTTTCTCCGTCAATTTCTTGACGTGTTTTCAGGGAACACATTTAACTAGGGTGAGGTTTATATTTTTAACAGGTTAGGGAAATCAGAAGGGAAACAAATTCTCTCAAAACAAGAAAAAATACTGACTATTGAAACTAATAACAACAATATATTTGTATTCCAGTTAATTTCTTCATTTTGCTGATGGTAGAGGACGGTATAGATGGTATTACTGTTTTCTATCAAAATGATTGTGTGATATAACTTATATCCAAATCTTTAGTGAGAAACAATGAGAAAATTATATATATATACAGAAATCTGCACAGACCAAGCACCATTTACAAGACAACACAGTTCTGAACCAATATGTGGCTTGATTTTGATGTGAGAGACAACAGGAGATGGACTTTTCCACTGGTAGAAGTGTTATTACGTTTGTATTCTTATTCTAGAAATTAAAAACATCTTATGATGGATTTGTTTCTTACAAACGAATGGTTTTGCACTTTTCTTAAGATGTTATCGGATGGACTGGAGTGCTGTGGATTATTGGGATATTTGTTTGGACTCTCGTTCTGACGGCACCCATTCACTTCTATTGGTGAGCAATTGATGGAATGCTACATTTCTTCAAATCTAATGAAGAAACAAACTCATCTACATCTTGAATGGCCTCAAGCTGAGTAAATTTGTGAATATACTTCTGATATTTTTTTGTAATCTGTTTTTTATTCTTGCATGCAGTTTGTGTTTCATGCATTTATCAGATGAACAAGTTTTCTGACGGTTTCATTGTGAAAATCAGTGCACATAAGGATGGACTGGAGTTGAAATGCGGATGCTTCATTTCTCTCTGATGCAGATCTCTGGCGTGTTCGAGTCTCTCTGTGCAGGAGCAGCATCAGGTGTGTGAGACGCGCTCCTCGAGGGATAATTGATTCTGACAGGTTAAACTGATGTGTTTGGAGGCCAGAGTCGAGGTCACTCATGTAATCTGAGTCACAGAGATGGATTCACCGGTCGGACGTCAGACGAGCATCAGGGAGGCTCTGCCTTGCTTTAAACATGACAGCAATGACCAAATAAACAGGTGATTTAATCATATTTATATTAACGTAAATGTGAAATTATGCTGAAAATACAGCTGCGCACATAGCAATAAATTAAATTTTACAATATAATCACATAAAAAACAATTACATTAAATTGCATTATTATTAAGGTATTATTAAAGACTATAAATGTGACTAGATGTATAGACTACAAGATGTTTCACTCATATAGTTTTGAATGGAGAAAAATGCAACTCTCAGTATGGCCACTCAATCACAGGAAGCCCCGCCTTCTGAATGGAAGAGCCAATCGCAAATCAGTAAAGTCAGTGAGTCATTGCAGCTGCCCTTATATAAGTCCCGTTGTCATCAAATTCCTTTGGTGCTTTAAATATTAAATTTAATCGTAAGTTTTGGAGAATTTGATGTTTTACCATTCAAAGAGAGGCATTTCAAAGATGGCCGCCGAGTTACAAATGGACTGGAATTGGAAGTCTGATTCTGTAAAAGACATACATTTACATTAAACCGTTTTCTCCTGCATTGCAAAATAAGGTGGATATGCTTAGGCTATATTTGCAAATATGAGTCATATGTTTCTCTATAGATTGATGTGAAAGCCAATGAGGGGATCCAACAGGGGTCTAAATATAATGTTCAAATATCATTCTAGAAAGATGTAAAAGCTACAAGTGTTTCTCCAGCCCCCAGGGAGTGACTGATGTGAATGACTGTAATTATTACCCTTCTGTGAGACTCGCTGCTGTAATCGATCTAATACGTCTGCAAACATGATTATGTATGACTGAGTAATCCTCTTTAGTGTGAGGAGCCCGGCTCGAGGAGAAGGTGTGTGACTCCCAGAGATGACAAGTCAAGAGAGCTTCGAGATCTGCGGGTTGGTGTTTTTTAAGTTTAAAGAGCCAGATGTTAATCTTGAGTTGAGCTTTTTAGCTAAAGAAACCAGTTTTTTTTTCTTTTTCATCAGTCGCGTCGAATGTGATGCTTTGGGATTTAATTCGCTTGCCCAGACAGATCGTAGGCTCACCTATAGGAACAAAACAAACTAAATCATCTAAAATATAAATTAAAGGTAAAATGTAGGTCTCCTCTGTTTTTTAGATGTTTCTCCTGAGAAAAAGATCCCATAAACTCATGCATCTCTTCTAGAGCTTCAGAAAAAGTGTATTTTTAGATATTTAAAAAATAAAATACCTACAAGTGTTCACCAAGATACCAAAGATTCTTGATATGACCTCGAACGTTACTGAGCTTCTTCACATTCATTTTCCAGATCTGCACTCTTACTAAAGAGAATTTGGGAATGTTGGGAGAAACAACCCAAAATTGATACTTAAATGAAGCCTAATTGAGTTTTGTGAACTAAAACTATTTATACTTTTAAATCAATGTGGATTTTCTAAGATTAGCTGTACTCGCCTTAAACGAGGAAAACGAACACAACAGATCGAGAAGCGTCCAGACGCTTCATAGAAAAGAATTTTCTACCCAGAATGCATCTGGTTTTGGATGCTCACCACACAAACACATTCAAGATGGCTCAGTCATGCTAATGGAAATCCCTGTCTATTCTTTTCTTGCCCTTTGACCCTGAGCAGGAGAACAATGTCTCATGCCAAGGTTTTCATTTGGCATCCGCTTGACTCTGTGAAGCTGTAGATTGCCCTCGAGGTTCATACAGAAGGCTGCTGAGTCTCAGCAGACCAGAGCGAGAGAAGAGGAAGAGTCTGGTAATGTATGATAGGATGCTGCTGTTGGCATATTCTTTGTGTTTTATTCCATATTTAGACATTAGCTCTGCTACAAAACCTATTGAGCTTCCTGTCCGCTTTATCAAATACACAGCATGTCGCCGTCATCATGGTAATTTCTGGTAAGATGATAAAATAAATTGAACTCAAATTGCATATTTCATTTATTTGTTTACTTGGCCAGTAGACATAGAAAAAAAAGTAAACCTGTCTGGGTTTAATATCTGATAAATGCTTTTTTTTTTTTTTTTTTTTACAGCTGACTGAATGATTTATGTAATCTGTTTATATTTCTCATAGCACATTTTAATAAAGCGTGCATGCATTCAGTGACAACCTGACAAACTCTATGTGAAGGACACGTGTTGCACCACATGAGGCATATGGTGGACCCCCCCCACCCCCCACCTGACCCCCAATACAGTGAAACTGCACATTTTAGAGTGTCCTTTTATTGTGGCCAGCCTAAGGCACACCTGTGTAATAATCATGTTGTCTAATCAACATCTTGATATGCCACACCTGCGAGCTGGATGGGTCATCTCGGCAAAGGAGAAGTGCTCACGAACACAGATTTATACAGATTTGTGAACAATATAGGGAAAATAAGCCTTTTGTGTATATAGAAAAAGTCTTAAATCTTTGAGTTCAACTCATGAAAAATGGGGCAAAAACAGGTTTTAATTTTTTTCAGTGTGTGTGTGTGTGTGTGTGTGTGTGTGTGTGTGTGTGTATATATATATATATATATATATTATATTAGGTTATGTCCTCATAAGTCACCCTCTCCTTGTAATACCTGTGTCACACCCATGTCATTATACAGAGTTGTGTCCTGATATGACACAAAAACAAGAGCACACACACACACACACACACACACACACACACAGTCGGGGTTCTGGATAAAGATATCTCTCTTCATTCCCTCACAGGAAGTCACCGGATGGTTCAGATGAATTCATTGTCACATGTTCCAGACAGGGTTTTCTGTATGATTTGTTTTCATCCCACGTTCCAGCGCAGACGGAGGAGGAGAAGGTGAATGAGAGAGGACAGCCATTTAACACTCGGTGACTGACGGTGCATCACTGCAATAGTTCACTCGCAGTTTCTGCTCTTGTTTCAAATTCTGTTAAGAAGCCAAATTAGAGAGCATCATAAATGGCCACATTTCAGTCAAAAATAGTTCTTCCTCAGTAATTTTGTCTTATATTCCAGTACAAATATTTCAACAATCTTAAATCAAGGTAGGTCTACATTTACTTCTGATGCAACATAACATATATATATATATATATATATATATATATATATATATATATATATATATATATATAGTGTTCCTGTAGCTCAATTGATAGAGCAAGGATGGGGGTTTGATTTCCTGGGAACACATGATAGGTAAAAATTGTTAGCCTGAATGCACTGTGTAAGTCGCTTTGGAAAAAAGCATCTGCTAAATTAATAGATTTAATTTAATTATATATATATATATATATATATATATATATATATATATATATATATATATTAATCTCTTGTTGCAAAACATATACATTATATACTTATTTAATTTTTATGTTAAATAACATGAGTAAAAAAAATCATATCTTAAACTCTTATTCAAACAATCACAACAAAAATATTTAAAAAATATTTATTGCTTACAAGACAATGAATCTATTAATATTAATAAGTCACAATATTTTATAATATTCACTAAATGTTTTAAAGGTTTGAAGGTCTTGTTGCAGAAATTATTAAACCATTATAGAAAAAAATATATATCGTTCATCACATCCCGTGGTGTGTCAACCAATGTCAGATCTAGATAAATGGGTGTATTTTGTGAGTCTCTACGCCCTCGAACACCCGCCGACTGCTTATTTAGCGCCATCCCACAGAGAGATATAACCACGACTTTATATTTCATGTTTCTGCTCTTGTCCTGTAATTTGACCGGATCATTTCTGCCTTCTGTGACTCTAAACGCTGCATTTAGGTATGATTCTGCACAGGATTACCATCCTTTATTAGTTTTACAATTTTAAATTATAGTATTATGCCTTTGCTAGTATAATGTACCACACTGGACTAAAACCTACTGACTTTGTTCAGAGTATAACAACTTATCAAAAAAAAATAAGTTGTATATTATATAGCCTACTGCTTATTATATTATATTATATTATATTATATTATATTATATTATATTATATTATATTATATTATATTATATTATATTATATTTTGTCATAACGTTCACCTTGGAGATTGAACATTTTTCTTTTTTGAGACCCCATGAGCCTAAATTCAGACCCAGAACGATAAAACCCGCGATTCATTTGAGTCAGTTCGGGAGTTCGGAGCGTGATTCATTGGAGTCATTTCGGGAGCTCGGAGCGGGATCGTTAATAATTTGAATCAGTTCGGGAGTTCGTAGCGGGTTCGCGAATCATTTGAGTCAGTTTGGGAGTTCGGAGCGTGAATCATTTGAGTCATTTCGGGAGTTCGGAGCGGGTTCGCGAATCATTTTAGTTAGTTAGGGAGTTCGAGCGGGATCGTGAATCATTTGAATCAGTTCGGGAGTTCGGAACGTGAATCATTTGAATCATTTCGGGAGTTCGGAGCGGGATCGTGAATCATTTGAATCAGTTCGGGAATTCGTAGCGGGTTCGCGAATCATTTGAGTCAGTTTGGGAGTTCGGAGCGTGAATCATTTGAGTCATTTCGGGAGTTCGGAGCGGGTTCGCGAATCATTTGAATCAGTTCGGGAGTTCGTAGAGGGTTCGCGAATCATTTGAGTCAGTTCAGGAGTTCGGAACGTGAATCATTTGAATCATTTCGGGAGTTCATAGCGGGTTCCCGAATCATTTGAGTCAGTTCGGGAGTTCGGGGTCGGGGTATGAATCATTCGAGTCAGTTTGGCAGTTCGGAGTGTGAATCATTTGATTTGATTTGATTTGATTATTTATTGAAATAAATAAATGAAAGCATCTGAATTATTCAGAAATCAATTTCTGAATGTATGTTTCTAGAAATTGATTCTGAATAATTCAGATTGCTTTCATTTATTTATTTCAAAATGTTTTGTGTTATGTTGTTCATTGTTGATAGTTTTCATACTTAAGCTGTGAAAGTAACATTTTTAAGGGCTCAACACAACAGCTTTTATGAAGCAGAAGCCACTTTAGTTTTTGATTCTGAATATATTATTCAGGTGTTTTGTCATTTATTTCAGAAATCCTTGTGAAATACAATATTCAGTTTGTGCTGGTCTGACTAAACCAAATAGTGTTTAAAAATTACGTTCTGTTTTACTTTGTGTTTGTGTAGACCATAACGCATAAAAGCGCAATAATGGGAACATTAAAGAAAGTTCTTTATAAAAGGTAATCAACAAAGTAATTTTCTGATGTTGTAGTCAACATCAGAAATGGATAAAAAAAAAAAAAAATTCAAAGTTGTCCTAAGAAAAGGCAGCATTTTTTTGGACAATTTTTTTTTCACTTTAGATGTTGATAATATAATATAATATAATATAATATAATATAATATAATATAATATAATATAATATAATATAATATAATATAATATAATATAATATAATATAATGCTTTTTGTGGTTTGTAGTTTTTATATTAAAATCATGATAAACTAGTAAGGTCAAAATTAATCTAAAAGTAACCTACAAGTGTTCAGATTGTATGTTTTCTAATTGATTATGTGTCTTTTCATGGCATGTGATTAAGAATCAGTCACAGATTATAGTTTGTAAAGCACTGCATATCTATGTCTAAATATACCTCTCAGAGATGAAAGAAAGACAAAAGTAAAGTCCGAAACACGAATGTGTACATTTTCTGAATATAATGTCTGTCAGTTGTTTCGGTTTGTTATTTCACACAAATTGAACCCAAGTTTAAGTCGTGATTAAAAGCGAATCATTTTCCTTTCACTTAACTTTAATTAATGTCTATCCTGATTGTGTGACTGATCAAGGTCCTGTATAAAGAGAACAAAACTCCCCTGAAACCAAACAGCAAATCAAAGCCACTGATGAAAGCCCTTCAAGGTTGGTTTAGGGACATCAGCATATAGAAGCACAACCAGATCCTCCTACTGAATAAAACAGGCATAGAAAGGTTTTGGTGTCAAAATACGGGACGTCTCGGCTCTTCGGTCACATCCTCCGTCGTTATTATAAAGTCATGATTCAGAAAGCTGCTGCATTATACAAGCTGACTTTAAATCGGATGAAAAGCTCCATGCGAGGACACTTTGAATACTTCGAGAATGCATAAAAAAATATTTTTCTAACAATAACATTGTTTAACTCAGCTGCACGTTTAGATCTGATGGTGTTTGTCGAGGGCGTAGGTTCATGTCGTGTTGATCACATCTATTTCTGTCTGAGCTTCTGTCAAGTTTTATAAAGCGCTTATGGGTCAAGAATGCTTTATATTTGCATTATGAATGTTTGTCTGTTCAATCTGATCTGCTATGGAGCTATAAGTCTTCTTATTTTCTCAAGATAACTCAGACAGACACGGGGTGAACTTACCCATCAGACAAAGGTAGGCGACCGCTGCTTTACATAAAAAAATGCTTTACATAAAAGAGATGCTCATTAAGTGCTGACACGCGAACGGTTGCCGTGTTGATTATCATCCGAGTTGAACGTGCTTGAAGATGAAAATATCCTGCATCTGGAGCTGTAATTAAATATTGAGAAACAGTGTGTTATATGTTTATAATTGTTTTAAATGCCGGAACCAAGGAACCAAGTAGAGGACACATACACAGTTACTTTTTTGATTGATATAATCCTTGTGTAATTGCCTTTTCATTACTTTTTCAGTTTAATGTAAACTTGTAGTATAAATAAATGTATTTTAAAGTTTAGAATTAGACAGCCTTTGCACACAGGCTTATGACTTTCCTCATCAACATAGGCTTTTTTTCTCACACTTTTCTACTCAATAATTCAAGGTTTCATGAGAATTAATCTCTGAATGGAACCAACTGTCTTCAGAAAATATTTCAATGGCATATTTTTAATTTTATCTGATAAAGCAGTGTTTTTGAGAGATGCTTTGGTTTGTTACCAAAGAAATGTTCCGAAAGCGCCTCCTAGTGGCAGAGAACGGATGTTCATTTTCAATAATCCAGTCTGTGGTTTTTGTTCAGACCAATGCAAAAAATACACCCACATAACCCCGTTTTAAATTAATATCTCAAGTTATAATTCTGACTCACCTCTGGTTTAAACATAAAAAAAAATAAAATAAATTATACTATGAACATACACTATACATTTTTTTTTAATTCTACAAATTTTAATATTATATATGTTTATATGTGCACACAATTACAATTTAATGTGATTTATTCTAAAACTATTAATGCTATTTAACATTAACTATATAAAATTAAATATATACATTCATTATATATTTAAAATTTTACAACTTAAGATATTTTATTCTAAGACTATTTAACATTTTATAATTCGGACACGATTATATCAATTTTAAATATATATTCGAATGAATGAATCATTTACGCTAAAACACATCAGATTAATTCAAACTAATAACTTCGATCAATCAGTTCAAGAAATTCACTAGCAACAAAAACTGATCAAAAGATTCGTTCATTTTTGAACGTGTATCACAGATCATTTGATTTCGATCTGAACTTCTGAGTGAGTTTGTGAATCTTTTGATTCAGATTAGGGAATCATATGGTTCCACTGTTGTTGTAATTTCGCACTCAGTGACATACACTACATTTTTATTTATGTCGGTGTTGATATCCTTGTGGTGAGTGCTCTTTGCTGATCCCGCTCCCCAGTCTTGAATTTTACACCCACTCTTGTTCTGAAGTGCTCTACAGTTTAGTGAACATAAATGTGCAGTGGACCATAACCGGACACATCACGTCCTGTCGGCTGGTCTAATGGCTTTTAAAATGTCAGTTTATCTGAGAATGATTTGACATCCTGACATCATCACCGGAGCTGAGTGAAGACCGCAGCACTCGCTGAATAACACATATATTTATGTGCTATATTAAGAGTGACAAATGTGTTTGCCTCAGTTTTTTATTCATAATGTCGAGATATAACTGGGTAAGATGCAGAAAATCTTAGACTGAACATCTCCGTTGTACAATATTACATTAATAATCACAGTACGTCACGTTATTAATTTGTTTATGTTGGGCGTCGGATATACGCAGAAGTTTGCCGTTTTATTTCTACATTTTCTGTTTGGTAGTAAGATTAGTTGGGTTGGGGTTAAGTTATCAGGGTTGTTTCTGCTCTTGATTATTTCTTAGTTTTGGCATCACTCAGTTTCCTCAGTCCTTAAAGTCATTTTCTTTAAGGAGTGCTACTCTGCACCTCTTAAAATAAATTGATTTTGCCTTGAATGTCATTGCCTGACTGTTGTTGGATCTTATTTCATGGTTTGGCCCAGTGCCAGTTGTGTCTCACTTAAATGTTACGAAACATCCCCCCAAAATATAAAGGTTGAGTTGAACTCTTATGACCTTTAGTCCATCTGAGGACACAATTTTAAATCTATTCACAAAATGTAAGCAATACATTCACGACTAATATGCTATGGTTAGTGTTTAATGAAAGGATTAACTTTCTTTGAAACATAAAAAAAAAACGATTCTACAGGAAATTGCTTTTCCAAGGCTTTTTTTGGACGTTGAATGCCAGTACAACGCTCGCGGTGCGAGACAATGTTTTATATGTCCTCGAAGGCACATGAGGGACACACGAGGCTCCAAGGGGACCGCCGGAGGTAAAGGTATCAAACTTTCTACACCGAACTGAGGAGACCTGAAGATATTTCATAACCTGCACAACATTTGATGTTTTAGCACAATATCTGTTAATATTTTTTAATGCATTATAATAATTTCTGATCTTCAAGTCATTGTATAACTCGTGTAACTCATATAGTCATATAACTCATATAAAACAGATGATCTCATCTCTAAAGACCAGACGCAGTTTGCAGGCTCATTCTGGACTAAATGCAAGCGTAAAGTCTACTTTTCAGGTAAAGAAAAGAAACACGGCTGGAAACTGTCTGGCTCTATTTTAACCGTTTACCATCTTTGCTCGGCCTCATGGGATGCCCACTCTTTGACCAGGAAACGCTTTGTCTCTTTTAAAGTTGTTATCCTTTTTAAAGAACACTCAGTCTTAGTGTAAAGGAGAAGGGTTTATGGGTTTGGTAGGTGAAATCTTTTGTCTTGTCTTAAAACTTGTAGAATGAAGATGACAAAAAGGATTTCTGGTTCATCAGCAGGACAACAACCAGGGTCTAAAATGAACCTTCATCAAGAACTAATTGAATAAAATAGTATAAAATGCCATTGGTAAGTAAATGTAGTTGATTACTCATAATTCTCTCTTCTACTCACCAAAGCTGCATTTTTTAGATAATAATAAAAAAAAAGTGAAACATTTTACAATTGTGGAATACATTACAATTTAAAATAACTTTTTTTCTATGTGAATCTCTGTTAAGGTGTAATGTATTTCTGTGATGCTCTGCTGTATTTTCAGCATCATTCCTCCAGTCTTCAGTGTCACGTGATCTTCAGAAATCAGAATAATATGATGATTTGATGCTCGAGAAACATTTCTGATTATTATCAATGTTTTGCAGTTGTGCATATTTTTGTGGATTCTGTGATACATTTTATTTGTCAAGATTCTTTGATGAATAGAAAGTTCAAAAGAGCAGCATTTATTTAAAATGGAAATTTAGACCTCATTTTGTAAAGTGTGCGTACGCTCAGATTTGATCTTAAAGTGTGCATACACTTAAATATACGCCAACGCTCATATTTTAAAAACTGTGCATAGTGTCACGTCAGAAACTGAGCAGACATACACACCTTTTCTTGTCGAGTACTGCAGGTTTTCAGAAATGTAAGCTGTTCTTGCAGCTCGCTGTTCTAAATTAACTTAAAGAATTTAGACGATAACTGTGATGATGATTTATATGTAAATGACATTAATTAGGAGTCATTTACAAGGCACAGAGCTGAAACCTTTCAGTTGTGCGCAAGTTCATTTGCGATTCATGGATTTCACGTCTTAAAGAGAGGCGTACAGTACGTGTGTTTTCTGTGTGTATGTTCATTCTGTGCATCTCATGTGCGCATATTTGAGAGATGATCGTAAGAGCAAATTTAGGATGGTTTCTGCACAACGTTTTATAAATGAGGCCTCTTATGTGTAGCCAGATTTGTAACCCTAAGGTCACAAGTTTGATGCTCAGAATGTATGTATAATATAATATATATATATATGAGAGAGATAGAGAGAGAATTAAACTCGTGAGCAGCGATGTATAAAATATTTATGGCCGCTACATTTTCTCAGTTCATTCACCATAGGCGAAGACTTAATTTTACACCCTGCCAACAATCATCTTGCTAATGGCGCAGCGAAAATATTATCTCCTGCTGAGTTTAAAGTCTATTATAGAATTAGGCTTGAGTCAGCCAATGGAGAAAAATGGGTTTCATTAAATTCACATTAAACTAGCAGGAAATAACACGCCATTGGTAAATATTAGTGTATATCCCAAGCTAGCTGTCTTTGTTTGATACTAATCCCAGATCACCTGTCTATATCTCTGTGCTTAAATAAGAACAGACTCGATTCGTCTCACTAGGGAGAATCCTTTAATTGCACTGAAAAGTCATAGCAATTGAAATGGATCAAGCAGAGGGGAGCAGTGCATTGACTTAATCATTTGTGTAGTACAGTGTTTGCATGCTAAGAGAAAAACTGCCGCAGTGATGAGCAACAGAGATACTGTCCTCAAACACTCGGAGAGGGGAAAGTTTGATGCTTCAGGGTTTTTCAATAGCTCTATCATGTCCATCCAAACCCGTGTGATGCTCTTTATCCAGTGGAACAACAGAAGGAGGAATTCTGGCTGGTTTGCAATGTTGCAATCGTGACCAGATGCTGTCACAGGAAAGACGTTTCAATATGTATGACTTCATAAGATGCTCTGTATTCCAGCGTGAGGCTATGTAAAGATGCTCAATTTACACATCAGCTCTAAATTGAGTGTTTTCTGGTGTCTGTCCATTCTGTAGTCAAAGAGGATTGACTAAATGTCTTTGTTTTTCACAGTCTGGGTGATGACGACCATCTAAACAATGTTTCAGAATCTCAAATCTTCATACAAGAAGCGATAACAGAGAAAAGACAGAGACCAAGTGAAATTAAGTGTATTTTACAATGTAGGAGGAAGAATACCATTCAAATGTTTAAAGTGGGTAAGGTTTTTAAATGTTTTGCTTTTTATATTTGATTAAAAATACAGAAAAAAGGTATGGGTCCTCAGCAGTGAATGGGTGCCGTCAGAATGAGAGCTGATAAAAACATCACAATAATCTAAAGTCTATACGTTGGTGAGCAAAGTGATGCAATGCTGCATTTGTCCAAACCTGATGAAGAAACAAACTCATCGACATCTTCAATGGCTTCAGGGTGAGGACATTTTCAGTACATTTTCATTCCTTTAATTTATATTCTGTTTGTTATTTCCAGACATCGTGCTCTTGTCTACTATCATCAACATCGCCAGCAAATGTCAGTGCTTCATTTACAATGACTTTCAAAGCTCAAATCCAAACTATGAAAGTGCTTCCAAGGAGGTAAAGTTGATGGTTCGAATGAAACTCCATGAAGGCAAAGGTCCCTAATCAGAAAGGATGGAGGAGAGACTGTCCTTCAAGAGAGCAATGGAGAGCAGCCTCAAAAACAGCATCAATAGCTCTCTCTTCCTCCAATCCTCTGTCCTCACACACACTGCTGTCTGCAGTATGGCTTTTATTAAAACAGTGTTTTAAGTTTTACCCCGACACTGACAGGGGACGGGCACACTAAAATGCATTTTTCTCTCTCTCGAAACAAACACACGCTTGCTTTGTTATGCAGTCTTTCAGTTTTGTTGATGAAGAGCAGGATGATGAAAGGCTGAAGTGGAGCTGGAGGGAACGAGGAGGTGAACAGGTGCCGCTGCATTGCCCGGAGAGACACGCTTAACCGTCTGCAGCAGAGAGGATGCTTTACATGCACAATGACACCCGGAGCCAGTTAAAGCCAGAAATACAGAGAGAAACAGCTATTCACAGAGGAGGAGGTACAGTGATAAACACACAGACAACAAGCCATCAGTCAGCTGTGAGCTAATTCAATGCATAATGTGCTTAATGCATAATGCAATGATCATAATGCATGCACAATTTTTTTTATAAATAAATATCGATCTATCCTACTATCTATGCATCCATCCATCAAGACTTTTTTAATAACTGATCTATTTTACAACTTCAAAGTAACTATATATTTAATACAGAGTGGTTGCCATTGGGTTGAGATGAACTCTTACGACCTTTAGTCCATCTGAGGACACACTTGTAAACCTGTTCACAAAAAGTTAGCAATATATACATGACTAATACTGTATGCTATGGTTAGGGTTTGATGAATGGATGAACATTTCTTTGAAACATTTCAAAAGGTTATTTTCTTCTACAGGAAATTGCTTTAGCTGAAGGTACACAAGTCTCTTTATGTTCTGTTGTGTGTGCTTTGTTATTGTAAGTGGCAGTGCTTCATCCAAGGCTTTTCTTTGGACGGTGAATGTCAATACAACGCTCACGGTGGGAGAAGTTTAAGACGCCACTTTATATGTCCTCGGAGGCACATGAGGGACACACGAGGCTCCAAGGGGACCGCCGGAGGTGAAGGTCTCGGAGTTTCTACCCCGAACTTAGGAGACCTGAAGATATTGCATAACCTGCACAACATATGATGTTTTAGCACAACTAGTAGATCTCTTAATATTTTTCTTACTCTACAGTATCTATCCATCCAATACTCAAAGTCTGACTTAAAACAGTTATTTGCATCCAAGAATTCAAATGCAGTTCTGCTTTCTGTCTCATTATAATTAGTGTTCCTGTAGTTCAAGTGGTAGAGCATTGCACTATCAATCGCAAGGTTGGGGGTTCGATTACCCGGGAACACATGATAGGTAAAAATTGATAGCCTGAATGCACTGTAAGTCGCGTTGGATAAAAACGTCTGCTAAATGCATAAATATTTAATTTTGGTTTGTGTGCAGTATATGCACATGCAGGTCTGACATCGGCATACGCTTGAAATGAACTGCATAGCGGAAACCCACAGTGGTCTTTAATAAACTCCCATGATGCCACCTGAGAAAAACCATTAAAGGTCTGCCATCTTAGCACAGCAGGAGCTATTGTTTGGAAATTAAAATCGTTGAGTGGCTGAACACAGCATGTTTCAATAATGAATGGCCACATGCTAATTGCACAGTCAGATCCCAGACCCAAGTGCTCGAAGAATCCCACCACGTCTTTCTGTATTACATAAATAAGCACAAAAATAAACTCAACGCCTGTCAGTGTGAATACAGCAACACATGGGACTTTCTGTCTGAAAACGATGAAAAAAAAACCCCACTGACCTGCAAATAATCTGCAAAGCCTCAGGGTCACGACTGGGTCACAGCTGTAGCCCTGACCCCGCAGCTGAAGTAAACACTATGAGTTATATATTATAAAACAGACTGGGACAGATAATGTGCTTAATAACGCTGGTTTGTTCATGTTTTAATCAGCTTCGGTCCTGTAAATATGTGATTAGCACAAACAGGTGGCACAATCAGCTCTGCAGACCATAAAGTGACCTGGAGCTGACAGACATCTGTATTTATTCCTGGTAATTGATTTAATGAAGTGTTTGACAAATGGACGACATGCTGTTTGTTTTGTTTTTGCACTTCCATTGAAAAGTTTGGAGTCGGTAAGATGTTTTTGAAGGAAATAAAAAGTATTTTCTTCTCACCAAGGCTGCATTAATTGATCAAAAGTACCATGAATACAGTAATATTGTTAAATACTATCACTGTTTCAAGTAACTGTAGTTGTGTTAATCAAAACATGGCTAAATGGTTGATTTTATTATTATTTTCAAACATAAATAGCAATGAAAGCCAAAATATTAAACACAAAGGGTATTTACGGAGTAATCCACTATTTTGTAGAGGGGCATAAAAATTATGATTTTCACCTGAGACTTGGAGCCAAATTAAAGGGGTTAAAAATGACTTTAGAAAGATGGCAGCAACATTTTAGCAATCTTCGTTGCATTACACGCCAAAGGTGATGGTTCAAATGGGGCGGGGGGGGGCTTTTTTTTTTTTTTTGCATGATTGTGACACAAGAAGTTTTAAATATATTTAAAATATTTTAGATTTTAGTTCGTAAAAAACTTTTTCTTTTGCTATCCTTATTTTTTAAGGCACTGCATGGTTATTGGGATCTCAATAAGGCTCCAGCAGAAAATTGTGCACATATTTATTGGTCAAGAACCAA
The DNA here is from genome assembly GCF_023724105.1 of Carassius gibelio. Taxonomy (NCBI): domain Eukaryota; kingdom Metazoa; phylum Chordata; class Actinopteri; order Cypriniformes; family Cyprinidae; genus Carassius; species Carassius gibelio. The sequence goes on from NC_068420.1 coordinate 3,808,965, forward strand.
AGGTTGGTCATATAAATGATAGTTCTTCTCTTTTAAATAGGTATATCGAACAAATAATGTTAAAAACTAGAAATATATCTTGTATACCTCTATCAAAGCAGTTGCATTAAACGCTCCTGTCTGGGTGCCAAAAATACCCTTTTATCAAAGTTTGCATGCCTGTAACTATCAAAGTATTAAATATACCTCAATATGATTTCAGATTCTGGTTGTTAATGTATTTTTCTTTTGGTATCCTTATGTTCAAAGCCCTATCACATTTAGTCCGAGAGATATGGGGATCTCAATAGGACTCTGTGTTGAATTTTACCAGTTTTTAATTGGTGAATCGCAAATGTGGCTCACTTTGCACACAGCATATACTTATTGTATTTAAAGATAAATGTCGGAAGAACAAATAATTTTGAAACTATAAACAAATCTTGTTTCCCTCTATCAAAACACTTGCATTAAACATACCCGTCTGGGTGCCAAAAATAGTCTTTTTTCAGAATTTGAATGCCTGTAACTCAAGAAGTATTAAAGATATCTCAATATGATTTCAAACTCTGGTTCTTAACAAACTTTTCTTTTACTATCTTCATTTTTATTGCCCTGTACAGTTCAGTCCCAGAGATATGGGGATCTCAATGTGGGTCCATGTGCAAATTGTTGAATTGACCCATTTTCAATGATTGAAAAACAAATGTAGCTCATATTGCACACAGCTGATACTAATTGTATTTAAAGATGAATGTCTTAAGAACAAAGAACATTGGAACTAGAAATGTATCTTCTTTCCCTCTACCAAAACAGTTGCATTGAACATATGTGCCAAAAATACTCTGAATGCATTAACTCAGTAGTGCATTCCTCTTACTAAAACAAAAAATAGCTCCTCTGAATAATTCCCCCAAAACAAATATCACATTGCTGATGCCTCCATTTCATATTTTCAAAAAGAACATACTTTTTTCCAAAAGTATGCAACAATAATGTGCATCATCTCACACTGAAGAACATTGAATCCTTGCGTATTTTATAGTGAAGATTAGGTATGATTTACATTTGAAACGTTGGAGTCACGTGACCTCATTACAGAACATCACGTACAGAACATCACATGTTTAATTCAGCAGATGCATTGATTGGCTGAAAAGCCGATGGACAGATGGAGTCAGACGAGAGAGCTGAACACAACTGAATGAAACACCTGCTCGTCTCACGCTGAACGAATGAGAGTCCAACTCAAACCTGCAGATTCATCTCACAGTGTGTGTGTGTGTGTGTGTTTCACAGAAACTACCGATAATGAGAAAGAGGGAGATAATTAGAAAGAGGAAGGCAGTAATGAAAGTGTTTGCCAGTGTTAAACCTTCACACCTTTTAATATTTAAACGAGCCTCCGTCATAAATGAGTTCTGATCGGTGATAAACGATCCGGTCCGTTTCTGAATTTTAATTTGCTCTAAACCACGTCTGAGACACTCAAACCCAGTTTTTCCATCTGGATGATCACAGCAAAGCAACATTACGTCAAAATGGGCTCTGTTTGCTTAATACACATTATAATGAATGGGTCTGATTCATTACTTCATATTATTCCAAAGTAAACTTGTTTTATAAGCTAATAATACAATATCGTCATAAGCAAAATACCGTATGCCCCAAAATTGTGTATAATTACTATTTTTACTTTTACTGTATTCATTATTTAATTATATAATTAAATAAAAAAATAATATTTAGGTATATTTAAAAATTCAGTTTTTCATTATTATGGATACTGACTAATGTTTGAATACATAATGATATATTTCCTAGAAAGTAAAATTGTCAGTGTATTAATCCTCAAGTCACATGGCTTTCAATATTCAGAGAAACCAATTTTAATAATAATAATAATAATCACTATTAGCATCATCATTTCTTATGTCGTTTCTATTATTTTACATTTTATTATGATTGATTTTATATTTTTTAGGAATACAGCAATGTAATCAATTATTAATAAATAATAAACATTTAAATAAATGAATAATACAAGTCAAAGAAATTATAATTAGTAGAATACTGTATCATTAGTTTATGCTGAAAAGATACTTTATGTGATTGTATTTTATTTTTACTTTTACATTATTTTTATCTTCTAAGAATATAGGGATTTATTCAGTTATGGAACAGAGCCATCAGCAATGTAATTAATAATAATTTAATCATTATTAAAATGATTTCGAATTGTTAAAACTATTGAAATGTGCTCTTTGATTCCAGTTTTCTCCATTTCTTGGTTTAAGAGATAATTAAGTCGATTTTTAATGACTGTGGTGCTTTTCTTCTCTGTTGAAGTTGGGAAAGAAAGACATTTTATGAATATTTCAAATGCTGTTTTTATTCTTTCCCCCTGTTTTCCTGAACTCTTTTCTATTCTGCAAGAGATGGAGCACTTACAATGTAAGTGTAAGATTTTACATTTACATTTATGCATTTAAGCTGCTTAAGTTTGAGCTAGAGGGCTGTTTTCAGGACACTTTGACAAACTGAGTGATGAGTTTTTCCAGAAATGCAGATTTGGTCCTGCAGCTGAAGAACATAAAGCCGAATGAGAATGAAGCGAGAGGATCACAGAGCGGGACACGACTCAATTACCTCACACTCGTTACAGCGGCTCCAAACTGAGAATTAATTACTGTACAGACACATATAAAACACACACTCACTCACTGCCTTAAAAACGTCAAGCACACGAACGCAGATATCTGCACTGTCTAATATGCTCCTCATAGGAATAATACCAATTATTACTATACAAGTAAAATACTATATACATAAAAAAGGCCCTTTTTAAGAGCGACCCGCTTGCTCAGCTGAAGCACTGCCTGTCTTGAACACTTTAGTGGCATCAGAGTTTTTGGGGAATTGTGTTTTGCTGTAATCTGGGTGAAATATATCCAGCACACGGCGACGGGGAAGATAGATGAGGATCTCGGGGCTCAATAAATCTCTGTTCAGAGAGCAGATCTGCCAACCCTTACTGCGTCTCGGGCTCAAGAGAGTTTACTCTCATTATTACTCTCCATGAAGCCCTCACGTATGATTCGAGACCCCTGCGTCTTTCACATTCAGCTTCACGAGGGATGACCAGGATGACCAGAATCAAACACTCTCACAGAGAGCATGCTGAAACAGAGATGGCTGAGAGATGATCATTAGAGAAACACACTAATGACTCGGTTCTGCTGTGAAGATGATGGATGATCTGGAATACCCTACATAGTCAGCAGCTCCAGGAGTCACACAAATAGTGCGCTTCACATCAACAACTCCAGTCAAAAACACTCTGAAAAATAATTCAACATGCACAAGTGACTATTGTCACAATCATTAGATGGAGTGCCCATGAACTTCAGTAGAGGGCAATCCACCAGATGTCACTTGGACACTAGCACCTCTCATACTGTACCACACCCAAACTACATTCCCCATGAGTCACTGCATCACAATCACCTTGCCACACCTGCACCTCATTCATCAGCCAATTTCCTTGCCACACCTGCACCTCATTCATCAGTCAATTTCCTTGCCACACCTGCACCTCATTTACACACACACACATAAAAGCAGCATAATCACTCTCATTCACTGCGCAGTCTTGTTTAGCCTGTCTGACATTTCTAAATGGTTTTCATAGTGTTTGTTCTTCCTGTGTATGATCTTGGATTGTTTAAACTGACTCTGATCCTCTGCTGCCTGCCTTGATCTCTGCTCGTTACCGTTTTCTTATATTTAATTTCTTATATATAAATTATTTCAGTTATGGATGAAATCAATAAGACCATACCCCAAATTAATTAAACTTAATAATAAACAGCAATATGTGCCTCATTTACGGTTTCATTATGATTTTTTCTGTGCAATATTATGCCAGTCTATATTAATATCCATCTACCTTGTGATCTTATCGTGCACAATGCATGCTAAGTTCATCATAAAGTAACAACTTTCTCAATTTGTGACAGATCCAAAACCAATCCCATCCTACATCTGAATATCCTGTTTATGTAAATGTCACATTATGGATGTTTTGAACTGCATTCGACTTACATACACATCACTAGTTGCTCACTAACCTGAATCGAAACACTAAAATGTATACATACACGTGCTTTCTGAACGAGTCTTTAGAGAAGAGGCTTTCAAAGATGTGAAGAGTTCTCGCTTTGATTAAATAGTCAGAAAGAAGTTGTGCCTTCATCTCCACGCTCACCTCAACCGGTCGCATTTAATCTCTCTTTCTCTCTTCACTAACCTGCAGAACCGTGAAGCTGATCACACAGAAACATTCATCAGAAACATCATTTCCTATGTGAGCGATGCTGAGACTGCCATTAAAAATGACAGCGAGAGATTCCAGAACAGTTCCTCAAGCATTTAAAGAGACAAGAGAAACAAAGAAAATTGATTTCCATCCCATCACTCCTGGGGTTACAGTAAGCAGCAGTGGCAGGGTAATGTGTTTTCCTGCTGTTCAATGCTGAACGGGCTTCAAAAATCAACCTGGTATTGATGTTTGAAGTCCTCGAGTGGCTTCAGCAAACAGAACAGGCTTTCTGTCCTTTTCAATGTTTCACCTCAATGCCAGCAACGCCAAAATGCAATTTAAGAGAAATGAATGCTTCAACCCTCTCGAAAATCACTAAAAACCACAGAAGGACTTGTTTTGCGTACGAAGGACATCTCGGCTAACAGTGAACGCTCACATAACATTTCTGCAAAGTTTTTAAACAAACTTTTTTCCAGTTCTTTTAAAGGTACGTTCTCAAAATGTTAGCACACGAACCTAATTTAAATGTCATTCATGAAACATTTCAGTTTGACATTCGGCTGAAGGATTTTAAATGTTACAAATGGTTTCAGAATGTTCAGAGAACATTCAAAAGTATCATTCTCTAAAATGGAATGTTCCCTGGACATTCACATAACAAAGACACGTTAAACATTTACAAAAACTGAAGTCACGTTGTCAGAACTTGATCGGAACATTAGAAAAATATTCTTATGATATACTTGTGTCAGCTCGGGTCAGACCAAAAGTAAAAATCAAATGTAAAGGTAAGATATATGGTTCAATGAATAAAAATATGAAGTTTCAACCTGTTTCTCACACATAGTTACTGTATCACTTTAGAATTCTTGGAATAGTGCACAAGTAATATTTAGAATATGTTAATGTAGTTTTACTCTGTAAAAAAAATATTTTCTAAAGTTGATTATTGAAGATTATTTGAGTGGGTATTACTAGAAAAAATAATTTCCTGATTAAATCAGTGTGTTATTGTTATTATTTTTTTTTTTTATTATGTGAAATGTAAATACCAATTTCGGAGAGTTTTGTATTTTTGCCAATGCAAAAGAGAGGGGAATAAAAAGTGTGAACACTGACTTCTGAATGTTGCAAAAAATAAAGCAAGTTATGGTTCTTTAAAGAGGAAACATAGAATTCATTTTCAAACACTTTCACCGGTAAATTACTGGTAAGTTTTAAAATTGATTACAAAAAATGGCAAATAGAACGAATGAAATGGCAAATAGTATCTTCTTGTAAAACACTCCAATAATCTTTCTTTACAGCTTCAAACAATCATTTTATATTGTTTTCAGTGTCTACTCTCTGAAAACAACACCAAAAGATGATGAGGCAAACAGTTTGATGCTCTGAGGGCATGTTTTTCGGGAAAGGACATCTCAACATACTGTATATAAAAATACTAGTGACTTTTCCATACTTTTTCACAGGACTCTAAAACAACTGCAAAACACAGCAGGACACCTTTGATTCTGAATATATGCACATATAAATGTGATTATCTGCGAGTTAAACTCTGGGAGGCAGGAAAGTTTCTGGAACAGATATTGAGTTTGACAGAGATGATACGAGTCTTGCCGTTTTCTGCATGTGCATCAATATCTTTTGGCGGCAGAACTAGAATAGCAATACCCACACAAACAGACAACAAGTTCTGTTCAAAACTATAGAAATCCTGACACAGCCCATTCTTTCTTTAGTTTTCCATCTTCTAGGATGGAAGTTGAACTTCTGCAGCAGGAATACATGCTACATGTGTTTGGACATTTGGTTTAAGTTGGGATGTGATTTTAAAATACTTCGTTGACTGACTAAAATTGCATGAGATTTCAGTAAAATTCTGAATAAAAACAATAAATCTATGAACTATACAGGCAATTGATAAAACCATACTTTCCCGAACAAACTCATTTTGACAAATTGTCTTTAAAGATACAGTATAAGGTAATTGAACTCTACAGAGTCAAATAGATAAAGTGCATTCCAACTTAAATCAGTGTGAATGACTTAAAAACACTTTTGTAAAAAAATAACATTTACATTTGGTGTATTTACTGTAAGTGATGCTGAAGTGGAGAAATAGACTTGGCTTGATGCAAGCTAAAGTTCAATCAAATAAAATCCAAGCAAATGATTTATGAACAAACCCCTCAGTAAAAGTCTTGAAAATATAGATAAGAATAAAACTGTTAATTCTGGTGAATGTACTGTAAGAGTTGCTGAAGTGGAGAAACAAACTCATTTTAAGAAAACAGCCTTTAATGCATTGCATTTGAAATCTACAGATGCAAAATAAAGTTCAATAAAATGAAAGTCAGATGAATGATATGTAAACAAACCCATCAGAATATAGAGAAGAATGAATCTGCTCAGCTTAGTGTATGTAAGAGCTGCTGCAAACTCATTTAAATAAGCTTCACTTTATGCATTGTATGCATTGTGCATCCAAATTATGCATTGTAATTGAAATCTACAGATACAAATCAATAAAATGCTATAAAATAAACACTTAAATTAATATTTCAGATTTTTTTTTTCTCACTAGTCTGAAAGAAGACATGCTGTGGAAGCAAAATAGAACAAAATCTCAAAATTAACCATTGCCTGAAAAAATTCAAAATAAAAAAATAAAATAAAAAACACAGTGGTTTTGCAGTATCTAGCCTTAAATATGAATATAAAACACTGGGATTCATTGATATCATTTTCTCTAATGGATAATTTAAAAGGTGTAATGCTAATGCTAATTCAGAGTAATTATTTGAACAGTGAAACAACTAAATGACCAATTAAGATAAGAGTATGCAAATCTAAAGCGATTTCATTAATGAAGCAAACAGCAGGAATCGGATTCAAATAATAATAGGACAGTGATGTCAGACACCACAGAGGATTTCTTGTCAGGTGTCAGTATAAAATAACTCAATTTGCTGCTTCATCAGTCCAGTTAGGTTTCAGTGGAGCACATCAATGATGAGAGGCGAGTATTAACGATGTATTAACATGATTGTTTCTGTAGCTGTAATGACATTTCTCGCCTATAATAATAGAACTTTAACTCCATCATGTTCTTTAACAGTTCTCAGTGTTTGCATCATGTCATTTATTCTGTGTTTGAATCATTCATTCACTTATATTTGTTCAAAAGCACAGAATCATTAGAGAACAAATCATGTGACTGGCGTATGAGCAAATGAAATGTTCATTTATCAGATGGACAGACTCAAAAAACAATGATGCATTTGGAAACAAATTAAGTGACTCTCATGAGCGAGTGAATTTTCATTTAGCTAATCATGTATCCAGTAAAATAAAAACATATTCATTGGGGTAGAAAACTCTTAACTGTCTTAATGGATAAGTTACTGAATCATTGATTCATCTGATTAGTTCAAAACGGTGAATTCCTTCAGAAACGAATCAAGTGACTCTTTACAAGTGAGTCACTGAATGATTCTGTCAGGGTTAGGCAAGGAGGAACTCAAGTGCAGACAGGGAATCACAAAACAAGGGGTTTATTTACAAAAAGGGGAAAAACAAAAACCCACGAGGGGGAAAACAACGGCTATGTCAGAAACAAAACAACTTAACAGGACAGGATTGACATGAAAAAACAAACTCTTAAACACTAACTACAAACAAACACTCACGTTAATACAAAGACTTCTCAAAGGGGGTTACAAGGGTAAACTTCTCACAAGACTGACCAGTAGGAATACATATGTGAAACAATGAACCGACGCAAGACAGAGCACACTAGGAGATCTAAATAGGGGGAACAATCAAGACACGACAGGTGGCACAGATGGGACAATCAAGACACGACTAGGTTAACAAGGGGGGCGGGGCAAGGGAACGAGACAACACAAGCACATGGCCCAAAGACAAGGCCATGCGCTTGTACACAAAACACGGGTCTGTCATGATCCTGCCTCAAGACTAGGAAAAATCAAGGACACGAGGGCAGAATCATGACAGAACCCCTCCCTTAAGGAGCGGCTTCCAGACGCTCCTCAAGGGAACATCAAACACGGGACACGACTGACATGACAGACTGGGACACAGACACAAACCAACAAGACATGACAAATAACAACAAGGGCAAACATGAATACACAACGGCAGTTTTGGGGTGACGAATCAAAAAAAACAAACAGGGAAGGGGAGGGGGCGGGACCACAAAGTTCATGGGGGACAGACCAGGGCGGGCGGGAGGGGTAGGAATCTTAGGAGGACAGGACGAAGGCTGACGACGGGGGGTACGGGCAGGTCTGGGTGGTGAGGGGCGGGGAGGGGTCTCGGGACAACTGACAGGGGACATGACAGGAGCAGACAAGGGACGCGGGGCAAGACTTACGGGACGCGGGGAGACGATATCTACTGGACACGGGGGGACCACAGGACACGGGGGGACATTAACGAGACACGGGGGGACCACAGGACACGGGGGGACCACAGGACACGGGGGGACATTAACGGGACACGGGGGGACATTAACGGGACACGGGGCCACAACAGCAGGACACGGGGGCACATCAACAGGACACGGGGCCACATCAACAGGACACGGGGAGACAACGGCTGGACACTTGGGACTTCTGGGGACAGGGTCAGGGGACAAGACAGGACTGACGGGGATTTCTAAAATTTGGACAAGACGGGACAAATAATCAGAAAAGGCTCTAGCAGCTAGGATAATTGGCATCTCCTTATGAGATGAGACCGACTGTACAAGAGTCTTTGCTGCAGAGTCGGCCGCGGCTCTCTCCTCCGCTCTCACGACTGCCGACTTGAATACGGCTTTCTTCTTTGCCGCCTCGGGCACGCCAGCGCTCACCGCTGCTGGCTCGGGCACGCTCACCGCTGCTGGCTCGGGCACGCTCACCGCTGCTGGCTCGGGCACGCTCACCGCTGCTGGCTCGGGCACGCTCACCGCTGCTGGCTCGGGCACGCTCACCGCTGCTGGCTCGGGCACGGACACGACAGGTGGCACAGATGGGACAATCAAGACACGACTAGGTTAACAAGGGGGGCGGGGCAAGGGAACGAGACAACACAAGCACATGGCCCAAAGACAAGGCCATGCGCTTGTACACAAAACACGGGTCTGTCATGATCCTGCCTCAAGACTAGGAAAAATCAAGGACACGAGGGCAGAATCATGACAGATTCACTCATCATTTTAGTTAAAAAATGTTAATTCAATCTGGAACAAAACAATGACTCTTTATGGGTCAGTCATTGATAATTCACCCAATTTTTTCAAGCACACATTCTTTCGCGAACAAAATAAAAACGAGTCACTGAATCATTCAGTCAACGGATTAGTGCAGACTGTTTATAATCGAGTCATGAATCATTCTTTCACTTGTTAGTTCAAAAGCACTGATTCGTTATAGCATGGGATGATTAACTGATTTTATGAGTAAATATTTTAACCGTTCAGTCATCTGAGTGAATCATTGGCTGACTTAATGAGTGTGTCATCAAATACTCATTCATCTGATTAGTTCAAACACACTAATTCATTCAGAAACTAAACTAGTGAGTCACTGAATCAAAACAAACGTGGAAACATCCAGTGTATGAGCTTTAGGCTATAACTGTTTATTTGTTGACTTGCAAGAATTCATTTGATGTGCTCCAATTTGTTTAAACGCTTTAAAACCTCCCCTTTCAATGTGTTTACCACATGCACTTACAGTAATACTGACAACATACCGCTTTCAGTGATGCATTAAGGAGTGATTCTTTTAAAGAATAAATGCGCACACAACAGGAAGTCTCAGCAGGAGGCAGGAAATGGAGCGCAGAAGGTCAATCACAGTGTGGAAGGAACATCAAAGTGTCGGTGAAGAAAGCTCTCGTATTAAAAGACAAGTGCAATTAGTACAGCACTATATCTCCTTTACTACACAATCAAAGAGTGAATATTTAGCTGGAAAACCCATTGAGACAAAGACATGATATATGCATTCGGGACATATAGCTATAAATTATAACATTAATCAATGCAAAAATAATATAAATGTTATTATTGTTTTTTTCCTGTTATTATCATAACCTTAATTATTGATTTTATTATTAATATTTTTTTATTATTTCTTAATTATAAACCATTTATATTATTTTATAATTTTTTGTATAATATTTTATATTATTTTAGAACCTTTATTTTTGTTTATATTAATGAAATGTAATATTAATAATGATAATATCAAATATTATAATAACAATTAACAAATATAATAATAATTATTATTTAAAAATAAACAATTACAATTGAAAAGTTTAATAATATTATTATTATTTAATTATATTACTAAAATTAGTTATTGAATTGTAATTATTTTTATTGTTTTTAATTATATGATATGATTTGATATGATCTTATTAGTTTTAAAATTCTGTTTGGTTTGTGGTGCTGGAAGTAACACTGGAAATGTTCTTATTGATATTAATATTTTCTTTCCAGAGCTCAGCTGTGTCTCTGTTTAATCTCCGGTGCTGTCATGCATTGCGTGCCATTTACTCATATAAACAAAGATAAGCAATTGCTCTGCAGTTGACACTTGTTGATGAGGAGATATGGGGTGTCAGTGCAGTGTGTGTTTGTATGTGAGTAATTCAGCACAGAGATAAGAAACAGACCCGCTCTGAGACACACAAACACACACACACACAAACAAACACACACGGATGAACCGCAGCAGTGCCACCATGAACTGAGACTCCAGCTGTGAAACAAGTAGATGATCCTGATTACACTAATTACTGTAAAATTCTGTCCTAGTCTCTGCTAACATTTCTTTTTCTTATAAATCAGTCCCTAAAATTGCACGTTCATACAAAACAAACTGTGGTTGGTCACTTTACATGTCAATCACACAGTCTCTTCTATAGAAGTAGGTGGTTCTTGGGTTGAAAAAATAAAAAAAAAATATTTAATCTTACAATTTGGACTTTGGTTCCGTTTTTTATTTTTATTTTTTACATCTGACATGGATTAAAAAATATCAAAGGCAATTCTGACTATCTATTTGATATTGCTAGTTTATATTTCACAATTTTGAGTTTATATCTCATAATTACATGTATATCTTACAATTGAGTTTATATCTCTTCCAATTCCAATTATATTTCATGCTCATATTTAGCAAGTATGAGTAAATTACGAGTTTATCAATAGTCATATTTTAGTTAATAGTTTACATTTTGCAATTCTGAGTTTATATCTTGCAATTCTGAGTTTATATCTTGCAATTCTGAGTGTATATCTCATAACTCTGAGTTTATATCTTGCAATTTTGAGTTTATATCTCATAATTCTGAGTTTATATCTCATAATTCTGAGTTTATATCTTGCAATTCTGAGTTTATATCTCATAACTCTGAGTTTATATCTTGCAATTTTGAGTTTATATCTCATAATTCTGAGTTTATATCTCATAATTCTGAGTTTATATCTCATAATTCTGAGTTTATATCTCATAATTCTGAGTTTATATCTCATAATTCTGAGTTTATATCTCATAATTCAGTTTACATTATTTTTTATTCCATTCCAGGCTTCTATACAATATGGACTAGACTTCTTGTCATCAAAAAATCTGTATTTTTCATAATGAAATGCGTAATTTTTCAAAATGTCAAAGGAAATGAAAACATTATCTGTTAATGTTAGATCACAGCTTTAAGACTAAGTAAAAGCTTTTGCCAACCAGCTGCTGTACAAGCACTTAACAAACATGAAATTTGTAAGCAGTAATCCTACTGTTGTTAGCACCCACTTACCAGCCTCTCACAACTATTGAGTTAAATGTCATTTAATTAATATTCATGAGGAATGCTGATAAGCTTTATAGTGCCCACACACACACTTCAAAATCACATGTGCAAACCAAACACGTACACACACACACACGCGCGCACATGAGTGCCGAAGGAGCAAAACCAAAATTGCTGCCTGAAAACACACAGACACACACACATATGGAGAGAGCTGACAGGATTAGACGAGTGTATAATCCCGCAGGATTCGGCTGCTCTCATTTTGCAAATGAATAAATAAATGGATTGTGCAGCTCCAGCACACGGTTGGTGGCGGTTTTCCATTTCCTCCTGCAGACCACAAATGAATCTGACGCCGTCTTACTGCCAACAAATAAAGCACTTCACAAACTACTAACGTAATGCAAACGAACGCTTCAACAGCTCATATTTAGGGTTTTCGTGGATTGTTTTGTGATACTGACCAGCTGACTCTACATTATCATTCAGTATTTAACAAAAACATAAATAGTTGTGCATGCATAAATCAATTTATTATGTAACAAAGAAGATGCACAAGAATATTGCCATGAACGTTTTCATCAACTCTTAGCAAATTGTTTGTCAAATGATTTTTGATCAAGTAAAAAATTCATATCTTTTTAGTGGATATAATTTTGGAATTTTAAGTGCATCTTAATTTTCCAGTTTTTTTTATGCAACATCTCATAAATCAAATCAAAATCATTTCAAGTAATTCACTTTTTTAAGGTTTTAGTGAATAACCGTAGAGTGTAGCTTTAAGTAGCAGTATTTCATGAGTCCCTTTATGAAGCTTTATATGAGAAATTTATTGCCAAGTCCTGTCAAATCCCATAATTGCAATAGAGCTCTGATGGCCACGTCTAAATAAAAGGGCCCATCTTGTCTTAGAAAGCTCCATGGGGTGGAATGAAAGGTGATTTTGGGACTCTCTGGAGCTGCGGGGTGCTACTCTCTGCTGTTTCTGGCCCGATCCTTCCTCCAGAACGAAGCTCATCCATCAAATCTATTCATTCTGTCAGCAGTTCTCCTCTGGCCGCCATCGTTCCAAACCATTTCCTCTGAATACCACGCTTTTACCAAACTTTCTCTCCCACGTCTGCTCTCCGTCGGGGACGCTGTGACTGACACAGAGACTTTCACAGCACTGCTTTAGTGGCGAGTGCCATGAGGCCGAGACAAACACAATTAAAACACTTTTTGACTGTTCCTTTTAAAAGGTCATCTGATTAAATTAGTTTAAACTTGACTTTATCAACATGAAGAAGCACTGATATACTGTAGTGAGTGATGTGTGAGTTTTCACTCCGAATACGGTTCGATATAATGACAGAGTATCGCACAATATTAAATAAAATAATCAGATTTTTGTTTTAATAAATAATATGTCATGCCATTTGTGACTCTGGACCACAAAACCAGTCTTAAGGATTAATTTTTATTCATTACATTTACTTTTTAGTCATATGGAAGCTGAATAAATCATCTCTTCATTGATGTCTGGTTTGTTAGGAGGACAATATTTGTCTGAGACTCAACTATTTGAAAATCTGGAATCTGAGGGAGCAAAAAAATCGAAATATTGAGAAAATCACCTCAGAAGTTGTTCAAATGAAGTTCTTGGCAATGCATATTACTAATCAAAAATTAAGTTTTGATATATTTATGGTAGGAAACTTACACAATATCTTCATGGAACATGATCTTTACTTAATATCCTAATGATTTTTGGCATAAAAGAGAAATTTATAATTTTCACCCATACAATGTATTTTTGGCTGTTGCTACAAACATACTATCTACATCTACACACACACAATCACACACACACACACAGACACACAACGTAAAAATGTAATATATACATGTATGTCTGTGTATTTATTTATCTAAATGTAAACAGTAAACACACTTATTATGTAGCCACAAATGTTTATTTTGGATCGTTTTGACAACTATATAAACTATAAATACATTTCAGGATCTTAAGACATGAAAGCATGTAGTTAGCAACAATGGCAAGGCTGTGGATTTGATTCCTGGTGAATGCATGAGCTGATAAAATATAAACTTTGAGTGCAATGCTTTAGATAAAAGCATCTGCCAAATGCATAGATTTAATGCATTTAAAATTAATCTGGTTATAGTTCGTCCAGGCTATTGTAAGTAGGTTTTTATATTTTTCCTATCACAGGCTTGTGACTGTGTGTTCCCTGCCATCAGCAAATCAAAACCTAACCGTTATCTTCAAAACAGCGTCCCCATATCAGCAAAGACGGCAGCATGCAGGTCACATTATTCAGTGAATGCTGACAGATAAACATCTCCAGGTATTATAACTGCCCTCGGTTAGCCATTCAGCAGCTTCAGCTGGAAACACATTGAGAGTTTAACCATTAAAGAGCCATATGTAGTTATAACCCATTTCTATTTTTACAGAGAAATAAAGTTAAAACTCTCTGCCTTCCCAATCTGGTTCCACTGGAAGGAAAGTGCAATGCATTACAATTACGTCACAGGAACAAGCACTTGTCCAAAGCAAAAAAACACCACTTCAGATTGTAAAAACACACCGCTGGCCAACTTTCCATAAAAAGTGCAATGTAAATAGTTACCTTTGACAGGTTTACTTTTATAAAAACTGTTTAGGTTTTGCTCATTGACAGTGTTTGTCTGGGAATATCTTCTGCCACGATCTGACTGAAGAAATGCACACAGATTTACAGTAACTGAGGGACAGGATTGTGCCAAAAAACGCCTCAAACGGTCAAAAATCAATGAGTTCAATTGACAAAATATAAGACTTCGGGGCTGATGTTCGATCCAAAATTAATTACTTCCAAGCACCAAATCAACATTGTCTGTTTATCTTTTGTAAGAAATAAATCAGGAGTCTAATCAAAGTGAGTAGCACATATGAACATCTTTAATTTGCCAAAAAATTGCCAATAATAATGGGGGAAAAATGGCAGATAACATTTTGAGAAAAACAAACTGAGGATTTCATCCAGATCGAAACCAGGATTGGTTTTTGTGATCTAATCTGAATACAAAATCCAATCAGATAACTTTTGAACAACTGGCCACTCTCATGTTTAAAAAGGTTACAGAAACTATACAAAGCCAGAGACCTGAACCTAAAGTCTGCATCTAGATCGAAGCCTGTTATCGCTTCAGGTTCAGCTCTGATAAAGTCTTTGGCAAGTGAGACGAGAAGTTTCGTGACTCCCATCTCAAGACGCCAGAGTTTAATAGAGGCCAAGCAGATAAAGTGTTTGGGCCTAAAAGCAGCTCGCGAGCTCCAGCCAAGCCTCTTTGAGGTCGCTCTAGTTAAGATTTCAAAGAAATTAAACGCCCTTGAGAGTGACAGAATTACAAGCGAGGAGCAAAAATAGGCTGAAACAATATATCCACGCCAGCTTGCGTAACCCTGATCTGTTTTTAGGCTAAATAAATAAGGAACGGCACAACGAGCGGTTCTTAAAGGCCCGTTCACCGCGCGCATCCCGGGCGGAAGATGAAAGCACGTGTGTGTGTATTAAAGTGAAGGAGAAACTCTAAATCTCCTCTGACTGAGTCATCGTGCATGGAAGAGGAGTTTTTACATAATTACTGAAACACCGAGGCGTGTTCGCTAAGCGCCGCAGATTAACTCCAGGAACATGTGATCTCAGTATATTCGGTGTCGAAGTCGTCCGGTTGGGTCTTTACCGGAGCGTCTCTTTCAAACAGCTGCAGCGTCATCGCGTTTAAAACACTTAGCCGCGGGGAAAAGGCTTCGACAAGCCACGAATCTGCCGTTGAAAAGATCAAAGGCGGCAGGGAACGTCACGCAGGGCAGCGTTCTGACGCATGACGTCCGCGAGCGAGGATCAAAGCCGGAGTCCGTCCGCCGAGCCCAGGCTCTTAGAAGAGCTGAACGGCATCTGCACGTCCACACACACCAGACACCGAGACACCGAGGCTCTGCGCAAACATTCAAGAAGCTCAGGTGCTGGAAATGAACAGCAGTGTCTGAAAAGCACCAATCTGTCATGAAAATGTGTTTTGTAAAGATTCTCTGTTGGAAATAGCTTTAAGTTAATCTCATAATTCAAACCTTTTTTCTCTTAAATTTTTATCTTGATATAGGAGTCCAGAATTGCGAGTGTGTGTGTGTGTGTGTGTGTGTGTGTGTGTGTGTGTGTATATATATATATATATATATATATATAATTTGTGTCTATTCATAGTTTATATCTTGCTATTCTGATGTTTCTTCTCAGAATTGCAAGTTTTTGGCAATTATAAGTTATCTAAAAAATAAAGCAATTTAATATTCATCAATTCTGAGTTTGTATCAGTTTATTCTGTTTATATCTTGCAATTATGTTTTGTTCCCCTCAGAATTGCAAGTCTGTCGCAATTATGATTTCTCAAAATTCAAAGTTTATATTTCACAATTCTGAGTTAATATCAATTCTGAGTTTATCTTGCAATCCTGAGCATTTGTCAAACCATTTATGTTTTAGAATCACTTGCAATTACCAGTTTATATCTGAATTTATATTCCAGACAAAAATATTCTTTGAAATGAATATGTAAATCTGCATGGTCAAGATATCCAGAAAGAGGGTCAAAGCTTGTGGATTTTTGCCTTACAGAATACAATGTTTTTTTCAGGAGTAGAACAAGATTCAGAATCATTGATCCAGTCTTTCCGCTCCGGGGACTTTTCAGATTTCCAGTTTTTTAACATGCATTATTCCTGCTGCAGTGCCTCAAGCAAGATAAAATACTCATTTTTTATCTTTAATAGAAGTCTGCCTTAATATTAGATCCAGAGCCCATCTGACATTTGATATTATGGGAACTTTTACATTCAGAAATGCATTGAAATTTAATCCGATTCTTTCACTCGAAACTTTATGATTAAACTATGACACTTTGTCAAGGCTGCAAACTGAACTTTGCTAAAAGGAATAATTCAATCAAAAATCATCATCCACTCACCTTCACACCACTGATCCCATATTACTTTTCTTATTTCCAAAGGAAGGGGAATGCCATCAAACAATAGTGGACAAAGCTCCATTAAGATCTTCCATGAAGGAACAGACAGAAAGTAACGGTTGTAAATAAATCAGTTGTGTTCAGTCACAAAATGATGCTTTTACATGCAACACACCTGACTTTAGCATTAACAGACACCAAAGGCTATTAGTTCTCACATGCCACAGAAATAAAAACAATAACTGAAAATGAGGAAGATTATCAGTGAAACAAAACTATAGTTTGACTTCAGAAGAATAAAATACTGTTATGATGCTCTTATGGTCCTTGAAAGTATACATCACTTTTCACATTTCACTCCTTAATTCAGAAGCATCATGTCTTATTTCCTGAAAAATAATAGGGCTTTAGAATGACATGAGTGCGAATGAATGATGACAGAAGATTATTTCTTCTCTGATCTCGTCTTGTTAAAGCAGGAGACAGAATTGAAAGGTCCGAATCTTTAGAAAACACTTGTTGTCTTCACCTCGAGTAACTCCTCACAACTTGAACAGAAACTCACCTCAGGGACTTCTGCTTTTCAGCTTTTCAGTGAAAACACACTGGAATTCAATGCATTTTAGACCTGATTTAAAAAATACATAAAAAAGTCAATACAGTGGTCATTTTTCTCGAGCTGTATTGATAGAGAAATCCAAAACACTGCTCAGAAACAGACGATTATCTCAACAATAGCTGAAGTGGATTTTTTTATACTCTTTATAAAATACGTTCTATTCTTAAACCTGGTACTTTCTGTAGGATTTTTGTAGCGTGATAAAAAAACACCCTGCAACATATTTGCTGAATGAAATCAGAACTTGTTTCTTAGTCGTTTCGGGCTGCTGATCACAAAATACAGTGCTGTATTTTCACGAGAAAAACTTCATCTGAGTCAGAGTACAACTGTTTGTTCAGTTGAATTATTTTACGCCTAATCCTGATTTCAAGATTAAAATTATAATTGCCTGTGTGCAGCATAAAATGCAAACATTATCCTGATGTTTCTGCTGCATCTGTAGGTGTTTTATAGCATATCGCATCTAAGACAGAAAATGACTTCATGCTTTTGTGGAAAAAAGCTTGTGTATCCATGTTTATGTCACGTTTTTGACATTAAATAGAGTATTTGAACATATTATTCTGTGCCCTATGCAGATCATAAATTAAATGATACATTTTCAATTTATACTTTTATCATTCAATTAGAAACATTTGACATTTGGCTGTTTTTGTTTCGATAAGTGCATTAGCTGATCATTGGATAAACCTTAAACTAACGTTAATAGAACGTTCGTTCAAAGTTATGTGGACTTTAATAATGTTCTCAAAGTGTTAGCACAAAAACATTATTTATATATCATTCAAGGACATTTTTTCGGAACTTTTTTTACATTTTACTATTTGTTTTTAAACGAAAGTTCTAAAAAATTTTAAAAGTCGTTTGTCTGAAAGGTTTTAATTGTTATTACAAGCAAGATGTTTTTTTCTTCAAATATTCAGAAAATAATTAATTTTTATAGCATAATGGGAATGTTAGCAGACTGTTCTCATAAACTCATAATTGTTAGTGGAAAAAAGAATGATTTATGAGAGGAAATGTCATAATAACCTTTTTATTTTATTTTCTGACGTATATCTCACAATTGTGACTTATTTTTTACCCTCGCAATAGATATTTTCATATAACTGCAACAAAATTGAGATAAAAAATAAATTATTTGTGAAATAATCTTATAATCCCAAGATATAAAGCCAGATATCATTTGACATTTCTTGTCATTATAATGAGATTGAGTTAAAATCTCTAAATTCTGACTTTTTTCTTCCTATAATTTACACCTTTTTTCACAGAAATGCAAGAAAAAATTCAGATAAAAAAAATAAAATAAAGCATTTTGTTGTGAAAACAAGATTTCATGAAAAAAAAGTACATTAATTGGCCAGTCATTTGGGGTTTAAGAGTTGACTCAAACATAGTTAAAGTTTGAGGATGTTGTCAGAAATGTTGGGTTGTGATGAAGCACCTGACAACAGATCTTGTCTACATGATTTAAAACATCTTGCTATTTTTCCTGCTATTAAAATGAGCTCAAGCTGTCAATATAACAGATCTGAAGATGAATGCTGCTGATATTGATAATGCAGTCAGTTTTAAAGGATCTCTGTACTCTGGGGTTTCTCCCCAGACAGATACGTGGACGATCATGTTTCAAACATGACCCAGTGATCAGATATTAACAGCATTCACTCTGAATCTAAATAATGTGTTCCTGTGTGTTTCAGACAGGAAGTAAACAGAGTCTAATGAGAAAACAGCGTCGGGCGAGGAGATTATGGCTCCCCGTGAACATGCAATTTGCCAATCGATGTCTTTTCTCTCATGGCCTGCTGTCAGACACGTGGACGAGAGCATCAGGTCTGAGCTACATGTGTTTCTCCTCTCTCTTCTTCACTCTCCAGTCAAAGCGTTTGACCTCAGACAACCCACCGCTGGTTTATAGAGCCCCGGGAGGATCGGACAGAGACTAATGAGGAATCCTAAAATATACAGCTTGTTTACTAAAGCATGCAAACACAAACACAAGTTTGACTTTAAATGCATATTTGTGTTCAGAAATATGTCAGAGTGCAGTTTATAATTCAATGCAAGGATGTTGCATCCTCAGCGTGACCACTGGGAACTGGCAAAACTCTTCTTTCACAGCTAAGTGTTTAGCTACCTGAATAATAATGATGCATGGTTTATTGACAAACATTTTAATGAAATTCTCCATTGAGAACAAAGCTTGCAATGCATTCACCAGATATTCATCAAATCTAATACATTATTCAAATCTCTCTATAACATATTTGACATTGTATGTTATATTATATAATAATTATTTTATTCATTTTAATATTCAGAGAAAAAAAAAGATTTATTAATACATATATAATTAAAAACACTTCTTTGCATATTTTTTATTACAAATAAAGCTTTTTGTTGAATACAGTATAATATATTATTTTTAATTATGTGCATATAGATACATACACATTTTTATGTAAACATATCTAAAAAATCTTATTCATGAGAATGCAGTTTATAATAATCTCAATATATATTAATGATTGCAAAAAATATAAATATGCAAAATTATTATTATTATTAGTGCTGTCAAATGATTAATCACAATTTACTGCATCCAAAATAAAAGTTTTTGCGTACTGTTTATTTATTATGTATATATAAATACACAAAATATGTCATATTCATATATTTTATTTATAATATAAATTATATGAATATATATATATATATATATATATATATTTATTTATTTATTTATTTATACACAGAAAACATACATATTATGCACACAACTTTTATTTTGAATGCAATTTTTTGTGATTAATAGTTTGACAGCACTAATTATTATTATTATTTTACTACCACTACTAATGAAATAATATTCATAATTAAAGAATTTTTGGCTTTTTATTTTTATAATTTATTATATAAATATATAATATGATATAAATGCATCTTTATGAAAAATAATATTGAATTACCAAATACAACTTTATTTATTCATTCACTGGTCACCTTCACCTTCACCAGGAGCATCTCTGTCTATCCAGAAGCGACAGAATAGTGCTGAGTCAGTGAAGAACTGAAGGAGAACAAACTTTAACATGATCCCAAACTCAGTGTGACAGCGACTGAGAGAGAGAGAGACAGAGAAGAAGAGAGAGAGAGAGAGAGAGAGAGAGAGAGCACAGGGGGAATGAGAGAGAACAGGAAGTTGGAGAGAGGAAGTGCTGGAGGAGTAACAGCTGATGTGTTGAGATCGTGAGCGGCGCTGAGCTCTCCTTCAGAGAAACACAGTTACTGCAACATCTGTCAGTGTGGGCATAATGTCTTGTTTTAACTTTAAACCATTGCTTCTGGCCAAAATAATCTGTAATATCACTTCTTGCAGTAAAAAAAAACATCAAAATCCATCCACATATTTGTTTAGAGCTGTTTTGGTTTTTCTAAACAGGGCTTGATCTGAGCAGATTTCTCTCCTGATTCAGAAAAGTTTACTTTTTTATTGGATGAAGAGTTTTATGGATTATGGACTTGTATTTAAGCCAAAAGTGACAGTTTGAATAATATATCTATACTATTACGATGGACTGCAGTGGTGTGGATTATTGTGTTATTTGCTCTCATTCTGACGGCACCCATTCACTTCCATTGATGAGCAAGTGATGTAATGCAACATTTCTCCAAATCTGATTAAGAAGCAAGCTCATCTACGTCTCAGATGACCTGCGAGTGAGGACATCTTCAGCAAATTTTCATTTTGGGGTGAACTATGCCTTTAAATGAAGGAATAGTGCAGTGAACCGGGGTCTGGGACAGTCAGTAAACAATTACATGCAAACAGGCTTCCTCCATATTTCATCCCATCATACAGTCGACTGGAGAAGACGCTTTAGTACAGAGAACATCATGATGTAGAAAATAAAACGAACACCACTTTCATTATTTCATGTCGACTGATTCACAGTTTTGCTTAACGATGAGGAGAGAATCAGAATCAGAAAGAGCTTTTTTAGCCAGGTGTAATAGGGAATAACAGTACACAGATTGACAACTGTCTGTCTCTGCTGGAACTGATTGCAGGAGTATAACTAAAGACAGGACATCACAAGTCTTAGAAGTGCACTTAGCCATGAATGCAATAATGAAGCACCTGTCTAGAAGAGGCTCTGGGGGGTTTGACACCTTATGCATCTGCTGACATTTAAGGCAAAATAGACGGATGTCTTGAAAAAAGCGAATGTCTGACTGAAGCATCTGTGCTGCAAAACACTTCCTTCAGCTGTCAGCGATCTGCAAAGCAGAGAAGCTTCAGTGCCGCAGGGGAGAGTCTGAGATTTAACCAGACAAAAAGATTAGGAGAGAGATCAAACTTTAAAGACACTTTAGCTTGGTTTCTCCACAGGATGCCAGAAGTTCCTCCTGATGAGCTCCGAAGACCTAATTACGATGTGCAGAGCGCTCAAGTGAATTTTGTTGGAAGTAAATGGATGTGTGGGGTAATGCATAAATCTCAGCTTTTCTTTTAGGTCCGTTTCATCACGTTTTGGAAGCACATGAGCATTCAGAAAAGTAGGAAATTCTGACTACGAGTAAATTAAACATCATTCACGTACTAATGCTGCCGGAGAGAATTGTATTATAGCTATATCTTGCAATTCTGGCTTTTTCCTTGCTATTCTGCTTTTATATCTCACAGCTCTTTCTTCTCAGAAGTGTGAAATATAAACTCGTAATTCTGACTCACTTTCTCACATTTCTGAGTTTACAAGTTAATGTCGCAATTCTGCATTCTTTCAATGGTTTTCTATTTCTAATGATTTCTATGAATGATATGAGTTTAACTGTATATACCAAAATTCTGCCACTGTTGTCTGAGTTTATATTTGCTGATACAATGCTTAATTACCTTGCGATTCAGAATAGTGAGATAAAACGTCACAAAGTTTGCCTCTCTCCACCTCAAAATTCCAGTTCAGCTTTTTTCCTCACAATTCCGAAGTGAGAGATATGAATTCTGACTTCCTTCTCACAATTCTAAGTTTATCAGAATTTTGCTCATAATTCAGAATTTAAAAATTAAGAATTGTGAGAAAAATGCAGAATTTCTAGCTAAAAAGTCACTTTTTTGTTTCTTTTTTTTTATTCTGTGCATGGCAGAAACAAGCTTTGACACGCTCTTGTCATTCGAATGCATGACTTTCTTTCTTCTGGAAATCAGAACAGAATCTGAGGAAGTCAATGGTGACCTTAAACTGATTGAATAAGAACATTCTTTTGAATATTTCAAGCAGTGTTACACTGAAGAAAGTCAGTCATAGATTTATAGTCATTCTTCACTGGCAGTCCACAAAAATGCATTCAAATTAATTAGTCACATTTAAATCTCAATTATGATTCTTGCTTATGAATGCCACTGACATTGTGAATAAATGCAACTATTCCAATAGAACCACAAAGACAGCGGTGATGTCATCATCATGGAATAACTATTTCCTTCTGACTTTCAGTTTCTGATATCCGCCACCAAGACTTGCTGCATGTGTTTGCAGAAAGTGAAACAGCTTTGTAATGCTGCGGTGACAGTGCAATTGAGGTTTAAATCCATCAGTGTTGTTGCCCTACAGGGAATCCCTACAGATGTAATTATGCATATTATCAGCAACAGCTTCAAGAAAGAGACAGGAATGAGAGCTGAAAGTTCATGTTTAATGGCACATTCCTCTTTATTTCTTGAGCACTAACTGTGAAAAGCATCATACTTTTTTTACACCAGGGATCATTTTGAATGTCAAAATAGAGCCGGTTGTTGCTTTAGCATCCTTGTGTCAGCAAGTCCTGACTCATGTTTTCACAGCTCAGTCAAATCTGTTCATAACTTCATGTGCCAAGTAAAAACTGCACCCAAAGCATCCTGATGGGGTATAAAGCAGGCTCAAAACCACTGCGGACTGGATGACATTCATGCATTCTGCTGAAAAATACATCAGGGTTATTGTTGTATCACTATAGTTTTAGTAATTTTGTTGCATGTTTTGCCATTTTTATCAGTTTTTGGCTTTTAAATAAGTCTATAATTGTGATTTTTATTGTTTAGTATGTTTGTTTCTATATTTGGAGAAATGTAGCATTGCATCAGTTGCTCATTAATGGATGTGAATGGGTGCCGTCAGAATGAGAGTCCAAACAGCTGATAAAAACATCACAATAATCCACAGCACTCACAAAAGTCCATCAGTTAACATCTGGAGAAGCAAAAAGCTGAAACAAATACAGCATTAAGGCGATTTTAACTTCAATCCATTGCTTCTCGCTAAAATACAAGTGCATAATGCATCCTCTGGTGAAAAATTCATCTGAATCAGGATAGATATATGCATTGATTTTTAAATGAATGAATGAATACTGCAGTGAAATGGACATTCAGTAAACAACATGTTCGACTGGACGAGAGGATTATGCAAGACGCTTTTATTTTGTTTCAATTAACATTTAATTTCAAGTCAGAAGAAAGTTAACTAAAACCATAAAAAAACAATAACAACCCCCCATATCAATAAATCATTGGACAAGCTTCAACAGCTAGTCAAAATGAATTTTTAAAACCGAGCATAAATCAGACTAATGTGGTGTGAAGCGTGTTTCTGACCGAAGCAATTGACCCTCGGCTGCACTGCAGGGAACTGTGTTGCATCTCTCAGCACAGGGGATAAAATTAGACGGTGCTGATGTGATTATGGGACTCTAGAGAGGCAGAACAAAACATCCCCAACATGCCAGAGCTCAGCAAGGACGCCACACGCTATTGACACTACAGAGGCACAAAAAAAAGTTTATATATATATACAGTACAGACCAAAAGTTTGGACACACCTTCTCATTCAAAGAGTTTCCTTTATTTTCATGACTTTGAAAATTGTAGATTCACACTGAAGGCATCAAAACTATGAATTAACACATGTGGAATTATATACATAACAAAAAAGTGTGAAACAACTGAGAATATGTCATATTGTAGGTTCTTCAAAGTAGCCACCTTTAGCTTTGATTACTGCTTTGCACACTCTTGGCATTCTCTTGATGAGCTTCAAGAGGTAGTCACCTGAAATGGTCTTCCAACAGTCTTGAAGGAGTTCCCTGAGAGATGCTTAGCACTTGTTGGCCCTTTTTCCTTCTGTCTGCGGTCCAGCTCACCCCTAAACCATCTGGATTGGGTTCAGGTCCGGTGACTGTGGAGGACAGGTCATCTGGAGCAGCACCCCATCACTCTCCTTCTTGCTCAAATAGCCCTTGATGCCTTCAGTGTGACTCTACAATCTTCATAGTAATGAAAATAAAGAAAACTCTTTGAATGAGAAGGTGTGTCTAAACTTTTGATCTGTACTATATATATATATATATATATAGAGGCGGACAGAGTACAC
The DNA here is from genome assembly GCF_023724105.1 of Carassius gibelio. Taxonomy (NCBI): domain Eukaryota; kingdom Metazoa; phylum Chordata; class Actinopteri; order Cypriniformes; family Cyprinidae; genus Carassius; species Carassius gibelio. Next base: position 3,834,154 of record NC_068420.1, read on the forward strand.
AGCTTTATTACTTGAGTAAAAGTACAGATACCCTTTGCTAAATTTTACTCAAGTACAAGTAAAAGTACTACAGTCAGTTGTGTACTTAAGTAAAAGTACCGAAGTACTTGTTTTTAAAAGTACTTGAGTATCAAGAGTACATTTCCTAAATATTGCATTACTATTGCAACAGTGTTTACATTTATGTACAGAAACATCCTACATGGAGTTATGAAAAATGTTAATGTTAATACCTTGGAGAATATAAAAGAAATTGAAAGTAAAATCAAGTTATTTTCATCTTTTTACTATGTTTCTTTATTTAACATTTCTCACTTGCCCACAAGGCAATAGCACAATGGCAACGCTCTGACAAACCTCTGTTAAGAGTTTAATGGATTTTTTGCACACACATTTTAACCTGACTGTGTTAAACACACCACACACTCAAGAACATCAAAGCAAATGCTCAGCTTACATTAATGTGTAATATCAGAACGGAAAATTCAGCTAACAATTGTGTGTACATGTGAGTTTCTCTGTTTTCCATCAATCAAATCAATAAACCTAATCCATCAAAGAAGGTAATATAGCAATGTTATGACACACCTCTGAACCTGACTGTGGTATACACACAGCATAGAAGAGAACATAATAATGATTAAAGAAAATCAGCGAATCAGCTGTGTTTATGTCAGCATACAAGGAAGGAAACATAAAATTCATAACATTCAAATCACAAGCCCATTCCTCTCACATTAACATGCAAAAAAAAAAAAGGCAGGAGAAAATACTTTCAGCTGAACAACACCATTCTCACACACAATGTATGTGTGACAACTCTCTCTCTCTGTGTGTGTGTGTGTGTGTACATACTGTCATGAAGTCTTTGGCGGAAAGCTGAGGGTGATTGCTGATAGGCTGTCATCATGTTTGAGAGGAAAACAACAAATTAAGAGTTTCTGATATTTTTTCTTTTTTCCTTTTTTCCATCCACACGGAGACATGTTTCTGTAAATACGCACACATTTTTTATCGGATAGTCGTTTCGTCCACTGGGACTGATATCCGCCGTTTTCGTCTGGACGGCGAATCCGAATATTTTCTGAAACGATGACGTCATCAGCCCACGTCTTGCCCTTAATCAGACAACGCTACGTCACGGAACAGCAACAAAACATGAACTGACACTGAACGATTGTCTTTTTATGAACTAACATTACATGTATTGTTCCATGTTCGTTTGTGTACCACACGCAAGGTTTATGAGCATAGTCCATCATGTCTTGTTTTAAGTGTATCTCTGTGGCAGAATTATAGCGCCACATGCTGGTCTGGCATGTGTACTACATCGTTTTGTGGTTGTGTGTGGACGCGGATATTTCTTGAGATCGGATTGGTGTAAGCTCCGTCTCCGTGTGGATGGGGCCCAAGAAGTAACGGGTACTTACGGTTATGGATAGAAATGTAGCGGAGTAAAGAGTACAATATTTGCCTCTCAAATCTACTTGAGTAAAGTCATGAGTACTCCCCAAAAATGATACTCGAGTAAAGTACAGATCCCTCAAAATTGTACTACTGTACTCAAGTAAATGTACTCCGTTACTGTCCAGCTGGTTTCTATAAATTAAATATATATATTTAATTTATATATATATATATATTAGGGATGCACGATATTGGATTTTGGCCGATATTCGATATGCCGATATTTTCTAAATAATTTTGGCCGATGCCGATACCGATATCGATATATATACAAATATATACTGATATATTTACAAATATATACTGATATATTTAAACTTTAATTTTACTGAAGAGAAATCCATGTATTTCTTCTGTACTGATTCTACCATAAATTTATTATTTTACAAATGTAGACAGACATTCACATCTGAAAAACAGGTCAATTATTTCACTTGGAGAATATCGGTTTGGCTCATCGGCAGAAATATTCATATCGGCCGATACCGATAATGGTCATTTTAAGCTTTTATCGGCCGATACCGATGTTGTGCCGATATTATCGTGCATCCCTAATATATATATATGCACTTAAATTCTGTTAATAGATGGCTGTTAAAGAGAATGTCACAAATCAAATGGAAAAAGAGAAAAATATTGAGCTGAAAACACTAGTTTAATAGTATTCAGTATGCAAATAAATGCAAGGAAGCGGACCAATCACAGTGCAGTATGCAGTGACTTCATGAATATTTTAACCTTAAGTATACGTATGTGCGTTCCATTTATTAATTTAAATGGTTTTTTTTAAAAAAACCTTCTTTTTCACATAGCTCTGTTTCTTTAACGAAGTCAACCTGTAATTCATATTTAGGTTTCAAACACGACTCCAATGTACTCGAAACAGATCATAAATAAATCTCCCAATGATCTACTTCCACATTTGAATCTCACATTTCTAAATTAGTTTTATTCATCATTTTTAATTTATAGAAACCAGTAGGCCAGCACATCTAAGACTGGATGAGTAAACCTTTATTACGTCATATTTTAAGGCTGTTTTGTACTAGAGATGTCAGGAGGTTCAGTGCTCAAGATATTATAAATGCTCAGTCAAGAGGATGATGATGTGTGTGTATAATTTTTTATTTAAACATGCTTTCATGATTAGATCAAGGTTATTATCATTAACTAAATCCAAAACCATTTAAAAAGCATTTTAATCACTTGAAATAAAATAAGTATTAACTGAACTAAAATAAAATATGAATAAAAAAATAAGCTTAGCTAGTTGCCAAGGCAGCATTTACATTTTTTAATGAATACTATACAGTCACAATAAAAAAAAAATGAAGCACAATAAAATTACTCAAACTAAAATTTAACCAAATTAAAATAACTGAAATATTACATATCCATATATAGTTCTGTACAATCTGTCCTAGGCTCAACCCATCCATTAGCAACATGCAATGTGAAACTCTGTAGAAATCAACTGCTTGTTGCCTGTTGAGTGCACTTAATCAGTCCCTCACGAGTTTCTGTATCATTTCAGCTCATCAGGTCTGAACAGCTCATACTCGCACCCTGACATTAAGATCTGCTCCTCGACTAAATATGACAATGATGGAGACACACAGAGACATCCGGATCTCTCACGCCGTTCTCAGGTGCTTCTGTTTTCATCTGTGCAGATTCACAGCATTTCTGACACTTCAAAACCCTGTTCACTTGCACTGCAGCACACACACGCACACACACACACGTTTCTCTGCTCGACTTCAAAGCGGTTGTCACCTGTAGGGTCAGATGAGTGTGGACCGTGTTACAGTGCTGTACGGTGGCTTTCTTCCTTCATCATGTATGATCAGAAATCACTGCAGCTCATTACAGCTTCAGCTCTCATTCTTCTGGAAGCAGTTCTACAATTCATTTTCTATAAGAGCCGTGAAATATACATGTTTTTCTTGGCAATTGAGAATTATCGGTCATAATTTTGTCTCAATAATGATTTTTATTTATTATTATTTCTTTTTTTATTATTTTTAGGAAAGCAAAATAGTTTTTTTTTTTTGGCCTGGAATTTCCCCAAAAAAGAGAAGAAAAAAATGAAGACCAATGTTTTTCCAATTGTACACACACACATATATATATATATATATAATTATTTTTTAATTATTTAATTATTAATTATTATTCATTTAATTAATGTAATGTTTATTTTAAAATTCAAGTTGCATTCTTGTTTTTTTTCTTCTTTTTTTGCATATATTATTTACATATGTGTATTTGTTTATGACAATATTTACAATATTTTTTTATAGTTTTGGCTATTTTTTATTAGGTTAAATTCAAGTTGCATGAGTATTATTTTTTTTCTAAGTTAACTAGTTTATTGCTGATTTTTAATATATATATATATATATATATATATATATATATATATATATATATATATATATATACTTTTTTTGATTTATTAGGTTAAATTCAGTTGCATTATTATTTTTTTAAATTATTTGTAAAATTTTATTTTGGGGGGAATTTTTATTTTTTATAATTCTGCTTATATTTTATTTTTCATTTATAAATTGAAAAAGTGTTGTTTTCTATTTTTATTTATTCTTGTAGTAAATTTGATATTTGAAATAGGTTTATTTTTCATATTTTGTGTTCTTTTTTACTTTTTCCTTTCATTATACAACAACAAACCACACAGACTCAAAAGTACACATCTTATATCTCTTAAATGAAACACCAAAACTATAGAAATGATCAGAAAAGAGTTGAAAAGCTGAACTACATCTCAGTAACATACGTCTCCTCTTTGGTTTGGTTGAGGAGGATTATTTATTGTTTGCTGTCGTCTCGAGATGATTGGCATGGCATAATCCAGATGGATATCTTTAAATAAGCTTCTGGTTTCATGGAAAGAGGCGTTCTGAATGCAGGCCGTGATAATAGGGTCGTTTATACACGGCCGAGTCTTTGAATGAGAAATATGACGGGACGCAGGAGACCAGAGAACAAACAAACAGCTGCAGCCATGCTAACAAAACTACACAAGATTGCAATAATTACGCCTTATGCAATTATTGTTTTGTGTAATTAGGATGTATGTGGCCATATGGAAGCTCGTTACTGAAGTCTAGATGAATTTGAATGAATTTTACACACGCTCACGAGAGACAGACAGCTTGTTAACCGATGGGAAGAAGTTGCCCAACATTATTTTCAGTGTATGTGTGCTTTGATTGTACAATTTACTGCAGCAAAGTTTATGAAAACATCAATATTACTTGATTAGACTTCCAAATACATCAGTATCTGTTGCTGTTTCTTGTGTTATTGTATCTTGATACATTTAATACATTCAAAATGAAACATCTATATACCGCTTCCAAAGAAAAACAGGATCCTATTCTTATTTATATCGACTGAACCAGAAATATACAGCCTTTTTCATCTTATTTTGATTTATACTTCTTGAATCTCCAGTGGTCATCATTCAGGAATTTTTGTTGTTGTTTGTTAGTTTTTGTTTTGTTTCTTTCATTTAAAAAAATTAAATTTTAGGCCTTAAATTAATTTAGTTATATATTTTTTTATTTTATGATAAAACCATATTTTTATATTACTATTTACTATACAGTTTCAGCCTGTTACTTCCACAAAAAAAAAAAAATAAAAAAAAATAAAAAAAAATAAACATAAGCATAAAGACAAATAATGTGTGTCCTTTATGTATTTAAATTTATTTTTTCAAATATTTTTTTTCAATTTAACATTTTCCAAATCCAAATAAAATTATATAAATCATTTTAATTTAATGCAATAATACCACAAATATTAAAACATTAATATTAATCAAATTAAAATATGATAAAATATATTAAATATTAAAATATACTTTTGGTGTGATTGTCTCAATTTAACATGAAAAAAAAGGAAAAGGAAAACTTTAAAAAATACTTTACTTTTCTTATGTACTTCCTCCCCTGATATGACTTTAAGTTATACATTGATTTATTAATGCTGGTATTTGGATGTTTGAGAAACTTTAGACTTTAAACTCAAATAGACACTAAAAGAAAAGCATGAAAATGTGCAAAAACCACAGGCTCTCACTGCTGATCAAAGATGACTTCATCAAGCTCAAAGCTGTTCTTTGATGCTTCTGGATTTAATCTTTAATCTTTCAGAAGTACAGTCTTCAGATGTGAGTTTATTGCAGACATCAGGCTGTTTAACATCGACACTGTAAGTGTGTCTGTTTAATCCAGATGTCATTTTCTGAAACTCAGCGGGACGCTTTTAATGCTCAGAAAACAATGATTAAAGAATAATATACATCAGTTGTATAAAAAATAAAAAAACTTGGATGTGTAAACGAGGCCTTTGGTGGAAGATTTGATATTTGGATTCGCAGCAGCATATCTGATGTCAATTAAAAGCCTAATCGTGTGCACTAATGAGCGTGTGTTAAAATCACAGCCACGGGGCAGAAATAGATCACAGAGGGAACAAAATGAGAGAGAGAGAGAAAAAACAATGTCTTTCTGTTTGTGTTTTAGTGTAGGCTACACTTGCATTCATGCATATCAGTGGAGTTTGTGTTTATTGAAGTGTGTGTCCTGAGAGACTGCATTTGTGCAGCTGTATGTGAGCGGGACTTTGTGTTTGCACGACCTCAAATGATCTTGATTTCATTACTGCAGCAAAAGGAGCAGCTGAGCGCGAGATTTCTCTTGTATAGTTGTTGTCATCTCACTGTTTGCAAGCTGTTTTTTTTTTTCATTAAACAGGACCGAGCGAGTGTTTGTGCATGTGCACTTGTCTGTGATTCCTGGTCAGAAAATGGGTCAGAAAGGCCCCTGAGCACTGTTGAAGTTAGCCGATAATCATCTGATCATGTTAATAGTCTGTGACGTTAGGCCTCATTTACGTAACAACAGAATTAATTTCTGTGTTAGCTGAATATTAAATGAACAGTCTGTTTAACAAGTCATCAACTGATGGACTGGAGTGCTGTAGATTATTGTGATGTTTTTATCAGCTGTTTGGACTCTCATTCTGACGGCACCCATTCACTTCCATTGATGAGCAAGTGATGCAATGCTACATTTCTCCAAATCTGATGAAGAAATGAATTAATCTACAGCTGAGATGCCCTGAGGGTGGACACATCTTTAGCGCATTTTCATTTGGGGGTTAACTATTCCTTTGAAACCATTCTTACATAAATTGCGCTTTTTAATTGATAAGTTCATAAAAACATGGTGTAACTATTTATAAACATGTTAAAATGAATTGACACAGTAAACTGAATCCAAATTGGTGCAAATATTATATTTTTAGCTAAGTTGTCACTCCGAATTTAGATACAATTTTATTTTATTTTTAATATAAATACTTGAATGTTAATATGTTTTATATAAATCATGAATTATTTAAAGTGTTCATGTACAGCTATTTTGAGGAAATAAAAATAAGATCACATCTGAAATAAAAGCTGGAAATTATACAGCCTTTTAATGAAATCGGAACACTTGCAAACTGTGCAAAACATTATTTGTGTATCATTTTGGAGCCAACTTAATGCTAAAAAGTCATTCACTGAAGCAAAAATTGTAAAATTGTAGGCCTACTTATAAAAAAAAGTTCTGTTAGATATACAACATCTGCTTTCCCACCATAAAACTCTGTCGTTTGCTTGAAAATAACTTTAAAACTGATGTGCCGTTCAGTCTTTCTGACAACATTTCTCTCCACAATGTATTATGTAATATAGGCCAACATAATGCCATATATTCCCATTACCTCCTTCACGGGCAGCAGCTGTCTTAAGCTCTTCGAACATGCTCAAACATTCATCGTGCACCACTGTTCAACACTTGACATTTAATACACAACTTTTCTGCAGATTTGCTGCCATTTCAGTAAGGCCTCCATGGTCATTTGTTTTTAAAAGGTTAATGTCAGTTAAACAAAACGCTAATAGAATATTTGACTATTTTCTTCTTTCTCTCTTCAGTAATTGATTTTATATAGGAATAAATTATCTCAAAGCAAACCATGACACTTAAGCATTGACACACAGGCTAATTTCCGCGCATCTGGTTGTTGTAACTTCATTAAGCAGCCTTCACAGTCTCAGCACCACCAAACTAATTCACTTTAGTAGAGGAATAAAAAAAGCAGTGATCTTAAAAAAAAAAAAACAATATCAGATTAAACACAGCAGTTATGAATCTGAGTCGCTCATAAACAGGAAGCCAAACTGAGTTAAACGGATTTGGCACGAAGCTTACAAAACATTTAAACGAACAATCGCGGGGAAATTAAACAGGCTTCGCAACAAAGCAGAGTTTCATTATTTTGCGCTATCGCACATCTGATAAACCGCTTGCCCAAGAGGTGCGTTTCGCGCTCTTTTCGAGCCGTTTTTGTTCAAACGTGATATCGCCGGCAATATTGACGCACGTGTTGAGCCGCACCAGATGCATCTGAACGGAGATAAGAGAAAGCGGGAGTCAAACGCACACTTTATCGCGAAAAGGACGGTCAGGAAACCCGTTTTGACATTTAAAACGCCTAATGAGAAAACAGCCCTGTCTGTGATGGAGTTGCTATCGTATTCGACCATCGGAGGGAGTGAGGTACACGACACAGAACGGGTTTTTGGACCAGACCGGTTTAGATTGTCTATGCAGGTAAAAAAACAAAACAAAACAAAAAACTAGTCTATCTTTTCTTCAGTATTCTCTGCTGCTGTCAGTCCTGGATATTTCCTCAGCAATGCTGAACACAAGTACCGCTCAGCTGCACGTCTTAAAAAACCCTAGCCCACAACGAAACCCTCCCTCGACAAGACAGAGAATAATTCAGCTTCCTGGACGCCTGTTGTTTCAGTCTAGAAAAGGAAAATCTCTGAATATCTGGTTCTCAGACTCTCCTAACTAGTTTTTTTCTTCTTCTCTTGTGACCAGCATATATGAGGTGCTTGAACTGGATATAAAATCAAAGGTTTTAAGAATGGTTTACTCAATGGTTCTTTAGGCAACCAAAACTGGTAGATATGGCATTGCTGTGAATTAATTATTTTTTTTTACCTTTTTGGAACATTTATTTCTAGTGAAGATTCATGAGATTATAAAAATGTTCTTCACAATATGAAAAAATGTCTCTATTAAGAACCAAAATGGTTTTAAAATGTAATTTAGCTCTGCTTAAACATAGAGGAATACCAAGTGTCTGTTCCTGCAGAGACTGAGTGGCTCAGAAACACGTCTGCATCCAGACGTGAGATTAGCTGGAGGAATTAGGAGTTTCTCTAGGAGACAGCGAGAGTGTTTACCGGCGGGGTTCAGCACGATACGGGATGATCATATCTGTTTGGCAATGGTCACGCGGCCTCAGCATCCTCCAACAAGCCTGGACACACGTGAACACGCTACATGCTCGAGGCAGCGTGAAGCGAACTCACAACTGAACATTATTTGCAATTTTAGGTTTAGGGGTATATGTAAAGTACACATATATAGGTGTACACTTACACACACAGAGAAAGAAAAAAATGTGTAGAAACTGTATTCATGAACTGGGAGTAAATTTCACAAACAATTATAAATCAACACGTAACAAATTGAATTAAAAGCAAGATTTTGACTTGACTGAAACGTTATTTTATTGTAAAACTTTAGATTTTTGTTTTAGCATTTTTAGACTGTGGAGAATTTATTTAATTTAAAAAAATATTTTAAAGACCACTTAAATACATCAGCTCTCTAAATATATATATATATATATATATATATCGATCGAAATCGATCGAAATTAAGTCACAGTCTCAAACTTCGAATTAAAAAATGGAATCGTCGATGCTGCCTACCCCCCATGTTGTATAACGGCAAATCAATGACAAAAATAACCGAGCATTCAACTGATGCTGGCGCGCGCGCTATATGGCTTCCGCGAGAGGAAAACATCTCGGTTACGTATGTAACCTTGGTTCCCTGAATAGGGAACGAGATGCTGCGGTGACGTCACCACGTATGGGAACACCTCCGGTGTGACGAATGTCTGAAGCCCTATACCATCCCGCCAATCCTATTGGCCAAATGGCGCATAGCACCACCCTACGCATGCGCACGCATGATATACCTGGGTGCAGCGCGCCATTTCGCTCAGATTTCATGACTGAAGATGAAGAATTATCAAGGTACGGAACGGCCAGAACCGCAGCATCTCGTTCCCTATTCAGGGAACCAAGGTTACATACGTAACCGAGATGTTCCCTATCATAGGTCACTTCGATGCTGCGGTGACGTCACCACGTATGGGAACGATATACCAAAACGCCTGACGTACCTGATAACTGAGATCCGAGGAAGCATCTGCTCAAGCGGAGAGAACCCGGGAGCCAGGGGCCATCCTCACATCCAGACTGTAGGACTTGATAAAAGTGCTCGGTGAGGACCATCCTGCCGCAGCACAGATATCATCCATAGAAGATCCACTGAGAAAAGCTTGAGAAGAAGCTACAGCTCGAGTGGAATGAGCCTTAATCCCTAAGGGCGAAGCGAGTCAGCGCGCCTCATAGGCCAAAGAAATTGCTTCCACCAGCCAATGGGACATGCGCTGCTTTGTAACCGCATGGCCCTTACTTTTATGTCCAAAGCAGACAAACAGCTGGTCAGATTCACGCCAAGGGGCTGTACGATCCACATAAGTCTTTAAAGCTCTCACAGGGCAAAGACTTAGATCTCCTGACCCAGCCTCAGCAGGTGAAAAAGCTTCCAGAACCACTTGCTGAAAGCGAAAGGGGTTAGATGCGACCTTAGGAACATAGTTAGGCCTGGGCCGCAGCAGCACCTTCACAGAGCCCGGTGCAAATTCCATGCATGAGGGTGAAACAGAAAGAACCTGTAAATCCCCAACTCTCTTGAGGGAGGATAAAGCCATGAGAAGAAGTGTCTTCAGTGTCAGGAATTTATCCGATACGGTCTCCAAGGGCTCAAACGGATGCCCTGATAAACCTAGCAACACAATGGATAAATCCCATGAAGGAACTCGCACAGGGCGGAAAGGCCTCAGCCGTCGCGCACCCTGTATGAAACGAGAAACTAATGGATGACGCCCCACAGAGGCACCGCCTATGTATTCGTGGTAAGCTGAAATGGCTGCCACGTAAACCTTTAAAGTGGCTGGTGTAACGCCATCCGAAAAACGCTCCTGGAGGAACTCCAGCACTGAAGCCACTGGGCAGTAAACTGGATCCACATTATGATTGCCACACCAGGCTGTAAACAGTCTCCACTTGAAAGCATATAAGCGTCTCGTAGAAGCTGCTCTAGAATTCAATATAGTCTCAGTGGTTTCAACAGAAAGACCGGGACATACTAATGCACTCCGCTCAATGGCCACGCCCACAGTTTCCACAGATCTGGCCTGGGGTGCCAAATCTGCCCCTGTGCTTGTGATAATAAATCCTGTCTGAGGGGAATTTCCCACGGAGAGCCCGCTAGCAGACTGATCAGATCCGCAAACCACGGCTGCGTGTGCCATCGCGGAGCCACCAGCAGCAGCTGTTCCACTCTGTCCCGCCGTATTCTGCATAATACCGCTGGGATCAAACGAATCGGAGGAAAAGCATACAGACTGGTCCTGGGCCAGCTGTGAGCTAACGCATCCACGCCCAGGGGCGATGGGGAGCGTAGGGAGAACCATAGCGGGCAATGCGTAGTCATGCTCAACGCGAATAAATCCACTTTCGCTTTGCCGAATATCCGCCATAAAAGATCCACCGTCTGGGGGTGTAATCGCCATTCTCCCTGTTCCAGAGCCTGTCTGGATAGCAAGTCCGCTCCGAAATTCAATCGTCCGGGGACATGAATGGCCCGGATCGACAGAAACTTGTCCCGAGACCACAGAAGAACATGCCTCGCCAGCCTGCACAGGGGGCGAGAGTGCAATCCTCCTTGATGGTTCAGATAAGACACAACCGCTGTGTTGTCTGATCTGAGCAGCACATGACGGCCGATCAGCAGATCCGTGAAATACTGGAGAGCCAGAAAAACTGCCAGTAATTCCAGTCTGTTTATGTGCCAGCCGCGCTGAGCCACTGTCCATACTCCGTGGGCTGGTCGCCCTCAACACACAGCTCCCCAACCAGTCAAAGACGCGTCCGTCGTGACAGTCTCTCGGAAAGCATACATTCCCAGTCGAACTCCTGACAGGAGAAATTCGGTTGACATCCAAAATTTTAGCGACATCACACACCGCCGTGTCACCGAAATCGTGCGATGCGGGAGACAACGGGGTGAAATATTCCGCCTTTTTATCCACCACTGAAAGGGGCGCATTTGAAGCAATCCCAGACGAATCACGGGGGATGCTGCTGCCATTAGACCCAAGAGCCTGAGGCACAATCTCACGGTCACCGTGCGACCCGCTTTGAAGTGCCGCACGCATGACGCAATCGACTGAGCGCGCGGGAGAGAAAGCTTCGCTGTCATCGCGCGAGAGTCCAGATCTATTCCCAGAAAAGTTATCCGTTGAGAGGGAGTTAAAACACTTTTCTTGAAATTTGTTCGTAAGCCCAGGCTGTTTAAATGATTCAGCACAAGATCTCGGTGAGAGTGTGCTTGAGTCCGCGATTGCGCTAGCACCAGCCAATCGTCCAAATAATTCAACACACGAACGCCCTGGAGCCGCAACGGGGCCAGAGCTGCGTCCATGCATTTTGAGAAAGTACGGGGCGCTAAAGCCAAGCCAAAGGGAAGAACGCGGTACTGATACGCTTTGCCCTCCAAAGCGAATTTGAGGAACTTCCTGTGTCTCTTGATGATCTGAATATGGAAATACGCATCCTTCAGATCGATCATAATAAACCAATCGTTTGGTCGGATCTGAGACAGAATAGATTTCACCGTCAACATCTTGAATTTGCTCGGTCTGAGTGCAAGATTCAGACGGCGTAAATCCAGAATGGGCCGTAATCCGCCGTCTTTTTTCGGTACCACGAAATAACGGCTGTAAAAACCTGTCTCCATCTGAGAGGGGTGTACTTCTTCTATAGCCCCTTTGCTCAGCAGAGCTGACATTTCCTGTCGCAGCACCGCCATTTCCGTAGACTTCACCGTAGTGGAAAGAATTCCGCGGAAAGGAGGCGGGCCTTTCCGAAACTGAATGGTGTATCCGTGACAAACCGTGCGTAACACCCATTGAGAAATGCCGGGCAAGCGTTCCCACGCGGCCCGAAACAATATTAGCGGTTTCAAAAACTTCCGCTCCCTGCAACGCTGTCATACGCGTTAAAACGACCGGACACGAAAAACCTGTGGTGTTCGTGCACCGGGGAAGCGTATGCGTCAGAGTCGTTGCGTTCCGTTGAGTATAATCCTGAAACGTGTCCACGGCAGGAATTAGGCCAACAGATGGAACATCGGGCTCTGCCGCTAGCGAAAAAGCGGCGGCTGCGCGAGCCGTCATAAACGGGCCGTTTGTGTAGGGTCCTTGAGTCGTCCCTCGAACTCCGAAAGCAGGATTGCGCAGAGTGTCTGAGGGAGCGTCTGTCATTACAGCTCGATCCAATGTTGCTCGAGGCGCTGTTTGCGGCGAGACAATCAATGTTTGAGCATGGGGACTGCAATGAGAGTGTAGGATGCGCGAAAGCGGTCCGACAGCGCTCTCTAGCGGAGGGCACAGTCCCTGGCAAGCAGCAAAAAGATCAGGAGCTGCTATTCGGTACCCGAGAACGAGAGGCTTTAGCCGTCGAGGTCAGGTTCAATCGTTTACGTTGACGCTGATGCGCCGGAGGAAAAACCCTAGGGCCCCAATCCTTACGAGGAGGCGCCATAGGTGTGGGTTCCTCTCGAGAGGCTGCTCGCTGGCGGTGAGAGGAGGTTGAGCGAGAACGCGCGGGCGCTTGCCGGCGTTCAACCTCCCTGGGTCTGCGGGGAATCAGCTGGCGGAAAGCGGCTGATTGCTGTTTCGCTGCCCTGAACTTCTCCACTACTGACGTGACAGCCTCACCGAACAACCCATCCCTGGAGACAGGGGCATCCATAAGGAAAGATTTATCCTTCTCCTTAATATCGGTGAGATTAAGCCAGAGGTGGCGCTCAACCGAAATCAAACCGGCCATAGTACGGCCCACTGCACGAGCGGTATGTTTGGTAGCACGTAGCGCCAAATCCGTAGCTCTGCGAAGTTCTTTCACTGCCTCCGGTGTGATGCCCTCACCTTCATCCAATTCCTTCAATAACTCCGCTTGGTAGGCCTGAAGGACCGCCATAGAGTGGAGTGAAGCAGCCGCTTGACCAGCCGCCATGTAGGATTTACCCACCAAACTAGACGTGACTCGACACGCCTTCGAAGGAAGAAGGGGGCGAGACTTCCATGCCGCGGCCGAACTAGGCGCAAGGTGTTCGGCGAGAGTCTCTTCCACCGGGGGCATCATAGTGTAGCCATGGTTCGCCATATCAGAAACGGTGGCGAAATCCGCGGCCGCAGCATTAGTGATCCGCGCCGAAAACGGCTGTTTCCAGGACCTCGAAACCTCCTGGTGGAGGTCCGGGAAAAAAGGTAAAGGCCTCCGGGGCTGTGTAGGTGTCCGACTAGTTAGAAAATGGTCGTCCAGCTTAGAAGAAGGTTGGGCCTCGGCCTTGTCAACCTCCCAGTCTAGCCCCAATTTACCCACCGCATGAGAAACCACATCCAACAGCTCACTGTAGGAGGGGGAAACACGCCTCTCCTGTCCGCTAGGAGGAAGAGGGCTAGTGTCGGTCGCGAAGTCCTCAGACCCCGAGGCCGCGGTGGATAAAACATCGTCGTCATAGCGTCCACAACCGAAGGAGATGGCGGCGCATGCCTCCGGTGTGGGAAGTAAATCCTCATTAGAGAAGACGACAGGCTCAGTATAAGTTTTATTCTGCAGCAGGGTAGGGGAGAGCGAGCGATGTGGAGAATATTCCAGCGCTGCGCTGTCCACGAAGTCCATGTCGCACGTGTCACCCCAGGCCCTCGCCTCGTGCGGTGCCTCGGCAGTCGCAGAGGTGACCTGACGGGGGTTAGACTCGAGGGCGACATTAGAGAATACTTCCACCCTAGAGCGCAGTACTCTGAGCCGCAGGCCATCACAATGGGGACAGGAAGAAAGGCCGCTAAGCGCCGCCTGTGCATGATGTAAACCAAGACATACTACGCACCTGTCATGAGTGTCCCCCGCCGTGATGTACCTGGTACATGGCTCCTTGCATTTTCGAAAACTCATCGCGTCCGCGAAGAGGAGTTAACACTGCTCGAAGAGATCGCTGGAGAACGCGAGATGATAGGGCACAGATGATTCGCTATTCCTGAAGGAATGAAATCTGAGCGAAATGGCGCGCTGCACCCAGGTATATCATGCGTGCGCATGCGTAGGGTGGTGCTATGCGCCATTTGGCCAATAGGATTGGCGGGATGGTATAGGGCTTCAGACATTCGTCACACCGGAGGTGTTCCCATACGTGGTGACGTCACCGCAGCATCGAAGTGACCTATGATAGGGAACTGAATCGGATGCGAAGAAACGGGAGCCCGCGAGCTCATTTCAACATGTACTCTGCGCGCAATAAAAGCCCTCGCGCGCGCATGCTCATTCCCCACATCCTCGCGCTCGATCATCTCACCTCTGCTCGCGCGAACAATTTTATTTTTGTCAGTCGTGGGGCGGGGCTTGCTGTTTTAGTTGTTATCTCAAATGTCATTGGTTATTCCCCTTTTCCTAAAGTCAGTATTCGATGCCTGTTAGAAAATGATTAATAATTCACTTGACTTGACCCATGACTTCATCAGTGGACCAGATACATGTGAGTAATCATTTCTTTTGCTTGTTTAATTTATTTTTGTCTTTAATGTAATTTAATGCATTGTTTATAGAGTAGATCTTTTGTAGATACTTGATTAACTGGAATTCTTCTAATTGCTAGTGATTGCAGTCTTGTAATAAGAGATACACATTTTACAGACTGTAATGATGCACACACACACACACACACACACACACACATATATATATATAAATCTAAATGAATGACAGTGAAGTGTTTAACAAGTTTTTTATCTTTAATCTTTTAAATAGATACATCGTAATATTTGAAGGTTAGTTTAGTCATTTTTTATTGTTTTTGTTTGTTTTGTTATGAACTTGAATTTCATCTTTTGTGAAGAAGACTGCACTTACAAAAGAGAAACTGGATGGCAGTTTATTTTAAGTTTTCAATTGACTAAAGATATAAGTTACTGTTACATTATGTTGTTAATAAAAGTTTTAAATTTGACAGTGTAATGTGGTACATTGCAAACAAAGGTCAGATATTATATTACATAAGTCTAGTTTGAAAAACGACAATCTGTGCTTTAAAAAGAATAAATGTAAAAATCGAGAATCGAATCGAACCGTGACCTTAGAATCGAAAATGCAATCGAATCGAGGATTTGGAGAATCGTGACACCCCTAATATATATATATATATATATATATTGGTAAAATTTAAATTTGTATTTGTTTACATTGATTTTTAATTTGATTATATGATTATATGATTACATTTATTGTGGTGGACATATCACTTTCTCCTGTCAATACATGTATTGTATTTACAAGACATGTTTTCTGTAATGTTTGAAATACTAACTCATCAAATTATAAATTTGAACATATCAATAACAATAAAAACTCTTGCAATTACTATCACAGTCCTTCAGCTTTCTAAAGGCCATGGATAATTCACTAGAGGTCAGATGATATATACTGCCAATGTTAATTTACATTTACATTTACATTTAATCATTTAGCAGACGCTTTTATCCAAAGCGACTTACAAATGAGAACAATAGAAGCAGTCAGGTCAACAAGAGAACAACAACAGAATACAAGTGCCATGACAAGTCTCAGTTAGTCTAGTATAGAACGCATAGCCAGGTGTATATAATTTTTATTTTTTTTTTTTTTTTTTTTTTTTAATTAAATGAAAAAGACAAGAAAAGGAAAAGTACTGGTGTTAGTAGGTTAAGTGCAGGCGAAAAAGATGAGTCTTTAGATGTTTCTTGAAAGTGAGTAAAGACTCCGCTGTACGAATTGAGATTGGGAGGTCATTCCACCAGCTGGGCACAGTCCAGTAAAAGGTCCGTGAGAGTGATTTTGAATTTCTTTGGGATGGCACCACAAGGCGTTGTTCACTTGCAGAGCGCAAGCTTCTGGAGGGCACATAGGATTTAACCAGTGAGTTTAGGTAAGTTGGTGCCGTGCCAGTGGTTGTCTTGTAGGCAAGCATCAGTACCTTGAATTTGATGCGAGCAGCTACTGGTAGCCAGTGTAACCTGATGAGGAGGGGAGTAACATGAGCTTTTTTTGGCTCATTGAAGACAACCCTCGCTGCTGCATTCTGGATCATTTGCAGAGGCTTGACAGTACATGCAGGAAGGCCCGCCAGGAGAGCATTACAATAGTCCAGTCTGGAGAGAACAAGAGCTTGGACAAGAAGTTGGGTTGCTTGCTCTGACAGGAAGGGTCTAATCTTCCTAATGTTGTATAAGGCAAACCTGCAGGACCGGGTCGTTGTAGCAATGTGGTCAGTGAAGCTTAACTAATGATCCATCACAACTCCTAGGTTTCTGGCTGTCCTCGAAGGAGTTATGGTTGACGAGCCCAGCTGTATAGAGAAGTTGTGATGAATCAATGGGTTAGCTGGAATCACCAGTAGTTCAGTCTTTGTAAGGTTAAGCTGAAGGTGATGGTCATTCATCCAGCGGGAAATGTCACTCAGACAGGCTGAAATGCGAGCAGCTACCATCGGGTCATCAGGCTGGAATGAGAAGTAGAGTTGGGTGTCATCAGCATAGCAGTGATAAGAAAAGCCATGCTTCTGAATGACAGATCCTAAAGATGTCATGTAGATGGAGAAGAGAAGTGGTCCAAGTACTGAGCCCTGAGGAACCCCAGTAGCAAGGTGGTGTGACTTTGAAACATCACCCCTCCAAGACACACTGAAGGATCTGTCAGAGAGGTAGGACTTAACCCACAGGAGAGCAGTTCCAGAGATCCCCATCTTTCTGAGGGTGGACAGGAGAATCTGGTGATTGACAATGTCAAAAGCAGCAGACAGGTCCAGTAAGATGAGTACAGAGGATTTTGAAGCTGCTCTTGCTAGTCGCAGGGCTTCAGTAACCGAGAGCAGAGCAGTCTCAGTTGAGTGGCCACTTTTGAAGCCAGATTGGTTGCTGTCCAGGAGGTTGTTCTGTCCAAGGAACATAGAAAGCTGGTTGAACACAGCCCGCTCAAGTGTCTTTGCAATGAATGGAAGAAGGGATACCGGTCTGTAGTTTTCAAGAAGCGCTGGATTTAGAGATGGTTTCTTGAGCAGTGGGCTTACCCGAGCCTGCTTGAATGCTAAGGGAAATGTTCCAGATTGAAGAGAGGAGTTGATAATGTGAGTAAGTGAAGGTATGACTGAAGAAGAGATCGCTTGAAGGAGGTGAGTGGGGATAGGATCAAGTGGACAAGTAGTAGGATGATTGGACAGGAGAATTTTGGAGACGTCCATCTCTGAGAGTGGGGAGAAGGAGGATAAAGAGTGTGCATCAGTCATTGTGAAGTTTTCCTCAGTCTGTGGTGTGGAGAATTGTTCACTGATGGATCTCGTCTTATTTGTGAAGAAAGTTGCAAAGTCGTCCGCTGTAAGGGTCGATGGAGGAGGTGGAGGCGGCGGATTAAGAAGAGAAGAGAAAGTCTTGAATAGTGTCCGAGCGTCACAGCAGCTGTTAATTTTGTTGTGGTAGTAGGATGTTTTCGCTGTTAAGACCTTTGCAGAGAAGGAAGAGAGGAGTGATTGATACACACTGAGGTCCGTAGAGTTTTTTGATTTCTGCCATTTCCTCTCTGCAGCCCTGAGTTTAGAGCGATGTTCACGGAGAACCTCGGACAGCCAGGGGGCAGATGGGGCAGTGCGTGCTGGTCTAGACAACAGTGGGCAAAAGTTGTCCAAGCAAGATGTTAAAGTGGAGCAAAGAGTGTCCGTAGCACTGTTCGTGTCCAGAGCAGAAAACTGAGAGAATGGTGGAAGAGAGGATGAAACCACAGCAGGTAGGCGAGATGGAGAGAGTGAGCGTAGGTTCCGTCGAAAGGTGACCTGCATTGGAGTGTGTGCCACTTCAGGAGTAAGTGCTAGGTTAGCAGTAATGAGGAAGTGATCAGAGGTGTGCAGTGGAGCAACTGAAGAGGTGTCCACAGAGCAACCACGCGTGTAGATGAGGTCAAGTTGGTTGCCCGATTTGTGAGTCGCTGTAGTGGACATTAGCTTGAGATCAAATGAGGTGAGCAGAGTTTTGAAGTCAGCAGTGTTAATGCTGGTGTTAATAATGGAAAGCTCCTATTTATGTGTTATTTATATATTCAATCGATCAGGGCGACCCAGAGCTTGTAACTAGTCAATTAGGCTACTATTACAATGAGTAAACCTGGTTAGTTTGACATTAGCTATAAGGCCATCTTAGAGACCGCCAGTTGTTCTCTAATCTAATGGAGCAGTTCAATTCGATTAAAAAGGCGTTCATCTGTGCTGAGCACATGTAAACAGGAGACGCAGTAAGCACTATTAGCGCAGATAGTTGCCATATTAGCACATTAATTTGTTTTCCATGGGAAATCTGCGTGCTATAACGAGACGCAGTGCTGAGGGAAGAAAGGTTGACAGACGCTGTCTCAGAGAGAGAGACGGAGAGCTGTTCACTGGATTACTGGCCTTGATTTGTCATTTTCCTGACCACACGCAGTTTTGATATACACCTTCGATTCCTTCTGCATTTCAGCTGATGCATGGATCTCATTTTTGCTCAGTGACATAGAAACCTAGTCAAATTAGATTGCATGCATTGGTTAACTGGGATGGTATGAATATAGAAGCATTTCATCTTCAGAAATTAGATTTCATTTCCGTCATTTAAGGCGAGAGAGAGAGCACAAACTAGATTTTCACATTTCCTGTAGAATATTCAGGAAATGTCATTAGATATTAATCAAAGCCTGGGACGTGGTGATGGACAGCACAGAGAAATTAATAAACGGGACTGTGTGCATGTACTGTAAGAGAGAATATGATCAGAATGATGGACTCTGAATAAAGGCAATCAGCGCTGGTCTCACAAGGCTTCAGACAGGCAGCTTCCTTTCAGTATCACTCTACAAAAAACCACTTTCACATCTTACACCAAAATACATATTTAACAATCCGCCTGCTGTGAAGATTATTCAGAAGCAGCATAGCCATCGATTCTCTCATTTTCTAACATGCACCATGTTTCATTTAGGAGAGAGTGTGTAACAATGTGCTATAGCCAAGAAGAAATAGATGAAACTATTTATGTTTGTTTTTCACAAATTGTTTTTTGTATACATGTGTGTCATGTAGAAAATATGTATTTTTTTGTAATATATTAACACATTTTACATTGCACAGAAACCTTCTGAAACCTAAACCCTGCATCTGTGTTTTACCTCCTCAGGTTGATGTTCATTATGAAGTGCCCTTGAACACTACGCAGTGATGACTGCTTTCATCTGAATCCTCGTATACAGCTTGTGAATTTACCAACTCCTCAAACTCTTCTCTTTCATTTGCAGCGTTCTGCACTTCAGCTGCAGTTAGTTTAAGTGCTCGACCTTCAGTGACATCAGCTCAGACAATCACACGAAACACTGCATCTGATTGTGCAGCATGTAATTAGCTTGTGGCAAAAAGTCAGCATGGCTGCTGTAATCTAAGATTGTTACTGACCCTCACCTGCACGCTGTTTAGCAATGCAAATGACCGTCTGATGGCCACCAGGCAGCAGGCCCAATCACACAACAGATCTTCAGTCTGTGCGTATGTGATTTGGGATTATATGCACAGACAAAATGTGCTCACCAATCTGAGACTTGCAAACTGCATTATGTGCATGAACTGATTTCCTCTTGAACTGTCACCAATTGAACTGCAGCGGTCAAACTACAGTATATCAAATATAGTGAATTAAACTCGATCATAATGCACAATGCATAAATAAAAAAATGTATTCATGCATTTGTCTGAATCTTTAGATCTTTAGATTCAGATTAGTCACGAATCACATGCGCTCTGAATAAGTACTGATCTGAAATTATGATTTGTGATTCATTCAGTGGTGTGTTTCCCAAAAGCATCGTTAGCTCATTGTGGGGATGAAGCAAATTGCGACCAATGATCGGGACTTGAGTGGTGCATGGATTGTGAATCATTTAATTTAGATACATGAAGCATGTATCTCATATCATTTTTCTATTTTCATTTCATTTTTCATTGAACAGTACAACACCATTAAGGCAAAATAAAGTAAAGAAAGTATATACAAATCCCTGAAGACATTAGCCATGGTTTTAGCTATATATTCCTATATTCTCTTTTGAGTAATCCAACAATCCAAATAAAACATCTTTAAAACAGAAAGAAAGGTCATTTACAAAATGAGATTGGATCAAGATGAAAAAACCTGACATTGGCAAAAACGAGTGATTGATATCTTCTTTAGAAGAGACAAAAACATCACTTTAATGTCTGAATTCTATTAGAAATGAATCCTAAAGCTTTTTGAGGAATTTGGGTTGACTCATTAATCTGTTGTTTGACCTCGTCATATTTAAGGAGATAACTGTAGTTTTCAGTAGATTGAGACATGTCCCTACCAATATCCAGTGACTACTAAATAGTCCCTAGCAATCATTTTGGTAAACAATTAAATATATGCATCTATACCCTCTGCAGTTGTAATTTCTCAACCTTCAGATGCGTGTGAAGGTTGCATTAGCTATTATAGTTTCCTGTCAGAATCATCATTGCTCCAATTCATTTTTGATTAAAATTAAAATTAAATGATGTACAGGGTGATTAAGACAGAAATCTGATGCTGCTGTAATGTGGTTCATTTTTCATCACCAATGCCAAAATCAAACCTACGTCCTTGTGTTTCTCAAATATGTTTCTGTGTTTGCACTTTCTTTATTTCCTTGTAAAGAAAAATCTAATTTCCATCAAAAGCAGCACATGGCCCTTGTGTTGAGAGATCACCACGTGTTGGATCTTGTAAAAGAGACTGATAATGTACCATTTAAGAGTTCTGTATCTAAATGACCTCTGCATTAATATTTTACATCTCAAAGCAACTTGCATTGCATTTAAGGTTAGTTCAGCTCATGCACTTACTGGGAATCAAACCCAAAGCTTTAAAGTTGTTGAGTTTACACATCAATTACCTTTTTTTTTTTTTTTAAGTTGACTCAACTTTTAAATTTTTACAGTTTTGATTATCACACACACACACACACGCACACACACACACACACACACACACACACATATATATTATAAAATGAAATATTTTTAAGTTGGAATCATTGAAGTTGTATCATTCACATATAATTTAAAATCTTTATTTTTATGACTTCTTTATAGAACTTTGAATATGTAAGGACAAAATTGTTTAAAAAATATATACATTGCAGAAATAGCTTATATTTACTTACCACTTAAACTTAATTAAGTAACCTTTATTTCAATGACTTTTTGAAATATTTGCATATTTTGCTTTATGTCTGCCTTTTTTAAAGTTTGATATGAGGTCTTTTTTTTTTAAATGTATGAATATTTTGTTGACTATATATATACATATATATAATTTACAGTTAACTGATTTTATTATATTTTGCAATCTTTATTTTTATGACTTGATTTTTGTAATATAATATGAATATCCATACTTTGTATCACTCAAACTTAATTAAATGATTTTATTTGCATAGTTTTAAATGATGACCTTTATTTGACTGGCTTCATTTTTTAGACCAAATTTCTGCTTATTGTGCTAATGATTACTAAATGTTATAAGTAAGTGCTATTAAACTGGATGTATTATTAATAAGGTATCTAAATGCAGTTAACTCTAAACTTTAACTGCAGGATTATTTTCAAAGCATGAGCTGAAAGTGAAGTCTGACTTCAGAAAGCTGTTGATGTCTAGTGCCTCATATAGTGGCAGTATTGAGATTGCAACACTGCATTGATGTGAATTACCGTCTTACACATTTCTCAAAGCAACTTTACATAAACCTGACCTCGTGAAGAGCCTGTATGAACAGGCATCAAACTCTGAACAAGCAACATACACTCCATGTGCTTCCAGAGAGGCCAAACATCTCTTCACACTGATACTGAAGTGAATATATCAGAGACTTAAGTGTTATAATCAGACAGAGAGCACATCGAGAGCCGGACCAACAAGTGAACAGGAAGAAAGAGGCAGCAAGCTCATTTCACACTTGTCATTCATCCCCTGTATCCTGAACGCTAGCTCCTGCTCAGATTTGTGTTTGGAGGTGTGTGTTCAGACGGCTGCAGGGGGAAGATAAGACCCGTTATTCTGCAGGTACAAGAGGAGAGGTCAGTCAAGGGACGGAGAAAACCACGCACTTCTCCAGAATTAGCTGTCACACGGCTTGTTTTAGTTATTTAGTAAGATTATGTAATGCAAACGGCCAAGACAGGAAGATTTAATGTCAATGTGTCGGTGTCAATTTACATGAAAGATGAAAAAACTAAACTAAAACTAAACGCAGAACAGATGAGACCGAAAAAACAAAAACATGCTAAATATAAACAGTTACGCTCCACTTTGAAATTTAAAATATACTTGATTTTATACATTATACATAAAAATATAATTAAAAGTGGTTTTAAAAACCAATTCCCAATAGTAAAACCTACTTTTATGTTTGTTCACACATTTTTGACGTTTTTCTTGAAATGTTACATATTCAGTGTTATTTTAATATCATAGTTAATAGTTTAAGATAGATTTAAGCTGTCATGTTTCTTTTAAAGGTTTAGTAATTTTGTTTTTGTATTTTTTATTATTTTTTGTTGATTTTAAATACGTGTGTACTTTATATAGTTTTAATGATTATTATTTTTATTATTTTTCATTTTAGTTAATTTAGTATGATATGTTAAACTAAACCATAATGGGAAATGTATCCTTGGAAACAATGTAAATTAATAGATTAAAATATTTTATTTATTCTACCATTTATTTTATTTCAAGTATTTCAAGTTTATTTTTATTTTTTTTAATGATTTTAGTTAACTATAATAACCCTGATGGGAATGTATTTTCCTGGATTTATATACTTGAAATGATTTTTCTTATGAACTAGTAATAGCAGTAAATATATTTGTACAAAAAAAAAAAAGATACAATATATATTGGTTCTGTATTGTAGCTAATATATATATATATATATATATATATATATATATATATATATATATGGCCTTTTTTATGTATAATTTGAAATAAACAAATATATTTTTTGCCATAAAAGTACCGCACCACGCAGCAACACACTCTAAGGGCAATTTATATCCATATACCAAAAGAAATATCATAAAAAAGCAGATATCCAAATATGGGAACACTTTTTTTATAAGGCTGGAAACACTCATGTCTAAATCCATCCAGGTATGAAACATCAGGGAACATTAAAAGAAACTTCCAGAGCCGTGAGGAGACATCGAGGACATCTATTTGACGTCGCATTCGAGGTAGTGATCTCAAATCTGACTCTCAGATGCACAAGAGACACTCGCCGCTGCCAAATAATTATGCTGGAGACCTTCTGGACACGTGGATTTACTGATGAAACATCGACAGCTGGAATAAAAGAGGCAGAAGACCACACACAAGCTGAAGTCACCCAATCAAACACACATTATGATGATGCTGACAGACGAAATAACACAACTGTCACATTATCTGGAGACTGGGTTAGTTTGGTTGCTTTTCTCAACCCACTGCTGCAGAATCATGGATCTGACATTTGACTTGTTCAAGTGAACATCAGATCCTGACGAACGTAAACAGTGCTTAAATCTCAGAAGATATGACAGTGCTGGAGAAATAAGTTTATGCAATAATTTGTATCTCTTTTTGAGCCTTTTCCACAGTGTTTGTTTAATAAATGAAAAAAGTATTGTATTTTAAATTGTATATTTAATTTGTATTATTATTAAATCTATCAGTATTATATTATTATTAAAAACAATTTTTTCTATTTTATATGCACCAATATAACAGTACATACACTGAAAAAAATGTTATGTTGAATTTACTTAATTTTATTACGTCAAGGGGTTGCACAAAATAAATTTATCTAAATCCAGATTTATTTTTTAAGTTGAGTGAACTTATATTTTATAAATTGGTTGTATTTATATTTTATACATTGAGTTTATTAATCTCTTTCAGCAGTTTCAGATTAATTATAATCATAATTTTAGCTAAACTATTTTGAGTAGAATTTACTCAAATTAATTGTGCAACCAGATCAATTTAATCGTTTATTTTCTACATATTTAAATTAATTTTAATCCAATATTTTTTTTTAATCTATTGTATCTTTCATTAATATATAAAAAAATAAAGCAAACCCAATATTTTCAACTCTAACTTTATCTTTCTTATCCAAGAGATTTTTGCTCTCTCAAACAAGAGTGCCTGTAATGTAACTCAATAGTCACCATTTCTCAGAGACCTCAATACATGGTACACCACACACAATGACGGTAACAATCAGTGAACAGTGTTTGAGTATAAATGGGTCATTTTGAGTAGAAAATGAACTTCAGGCATCACAAAAATGAATGTCACTAAAAATAACATCAAAAGCAACCATAAAACTGTGTAAATACAACTCGAAAACTGAAAAATGTAACATTTTTAATTATTCATGCCCCAGTGCATGATGGGAAATACACTGAAAAAAATGATTCATTGCATTTACTTAAAAAAATAATTAAATATAGCTAAAATAAATTGATTGCAACCACTTACCATCATTTTTTTAAGTAAATTCAATGAATCATACCATAATAATCATAATTTGATTAAAACCAATTAATAATTATTAATTAAAATCAAAAACTATATTTAAATGGATTAAACTAGCAAAATGTAATTACGCTTAATTTAATTGGGGCCATAATCATTTTTTTCAGTGTACAGTGGCAAACAGAGCAATTCTTGCTAAATTTTACTAAAATATTATATAATATGAAAAAATAGCATTTATTTAAATGTAATATTTAATTTATTATTAATATATTATTAATATGACTAATATATTATTATTATTATTACATGTATTTTTATATTTTATATGCACCAATATAACAGTACATACTGTGACAAAAAAGCAATACTTAGCTAAATTTTACTAAAACATTTTATTACATGAAAAAATATCATTTATTTTAAACTTAATATTTAATATTTAATGTAGTATTATTATTTAATATATCATTTATTATTATTATTATTACATGTATTATTTTTTTATTTTAAATAAACATAAATAAATATTTACAATTAAATTGACTTTAAATGTAATATTATTACATTTTTATTTTATGTTCACAAATATAACAATATATACTGTATAAGAACAGCATACTTGTTAAATTTTACTAAAACATTTTATTACATGAAACTATAATTTTGAATGATGATGCATTTTTTTTTTTTTTCACCATTCTCATATTATTTTCTGAAACAGACTGCTTAATTTGGTCCACAACTGCCTTTAATGGAACGTTTAGAACATTTATTTTTTATTTTATTTTATTGAATGTCACAAGAACCAGAAATAGGCCTATAACATTCACATTATTTATCTATATTATCTAAGAAAGTAGCATAATTTTAAGTGCTTTTAAAACATGACGGTTTTAGTGCTTTTATTTATTGTATTTAGTTTGTTTTAAAAATGCATGTATAAGTTAAGAGCCTCTGAGCCGGTTCTGACATTAGCGATCTAGTCACGTTCAGATGAACGTCCACACAGTCGTGTCTGGGTCGTGTTCTTGTATCACATCTGTCAGCTTCTTTGAAACGTCTAAATGAGCAGCAGAACACTCTTACTGGAATATCCTTTATTCATTTAAAATGCTTTGTTTGTATTTTCTGAAGCTTGCTGTCTTTGAAATGCTAATCATTACAAAATGCAAGCAGAAAATATGTCTCATGTTTTCATTCTTTTTGGGTAGCAGCTTTGTTCAGTTTCTGTAACAGTTTCGGCTGCGATGAAACATCCAGTGCCAAGATTTGCCATCAGGCTAGTTACAGCCTGTCCATTTCACAGTCGATCTAACTACATATATAACATTTTATCTCTGTCTGAAAGAGGTCACAAGGAGAAAGCAGTTAGAGATTGAACCTCAGGGAACATTCTCACATAAAAGCCATATAAATAGGACAAAACGTTCTTAAAGTAATAACTAAGTAACTTTTTTAACCTTTA
Source organism: Carassius gibelio (assembly GCF_023724105.1). Lineage (NCBI taxonomy): Eukaryota > Metazoa > Chordata > Actinopteri > Cypriniformes > Cyprinidae > Carassius > Carassius gibelio. The sequence continues at coordinate 3,861,008 of NC_068420.1, forward strand.
AATAATGCTTTATTATTACACATTCATTTTAAAGGGATAGTTCACCCAAAAAATTTAAATTCTGTCATTAATGACTCACTCTAGACATCTTCAGAACATGAATTAAGAAATTTCTGATGAAATCCGAGAGCTTTCTGACCCTCCATAGACAGCAACACAACTGAAACGGTTACATTTTATTTTGATAGTCCACTTTTAACGGTCTATTAAGAGTAAGAAACTTTGCAACAGTCATTTACAACAGATGAATCCACAACATACAACATACTGACTATAAGAAGCTTTGCAAGTATATGTCAACTTATTCTACTAACCCTAAACCGAACTTAACAGTCTACTCTCAGAGGTAGTAGACATGTAGTTGCAAATCAATGAGAATTAGTTAATATGTAGTTGACATGTAGTTACAAAGTCACGTATAGATAGTAGAATGTCTAAAGTGGACTATCAAAAACATTTTTTTAGTTTTTATTACATTTTGAGTTAAAAATGTTGTCAGAAATTATTGCATAGTCTTTAAATAAAGTTATAATCACGACAAGAAAATCAGACATGTAATTATTATTATAATTTTTTTCAGACCAAAGTTTCCACAATGTTTTTATAAGCTAATTTAGTTTTTTACCGGGGTTGTATGCTAGTTATATAAAGCCACACTGCTCATTATATAATGTTTTACTGACCGACCAAGTTAAATTTGATTAACATGAGTCATTAATGTTTAGTATAATGTTTAATTCACTGTTTTCAACAATAAGAACAGAAACTGTATATAGAGTAATTAATTGGGCTGTTCCCCTTTAAGAAAACATTGCAAATAATGCTATTGAGATAAAGCGCTGAGGAGGAAAAGGAAACTTTTAAAAATAATATTTCCTCTGCACTTTAGAAACTGTGGGCCTGACATGCATGCTAGGTCAAAAGAAACTTTAATTGTTTTATATTATACATTTATTTTTACCTTATTTGATCAACGAATACCAAACGATTTGCTCAACGATTCAGTTTTACAAACCCCGTCCTGTGTGTGACGCTAATCTGCGGTAATTGGTCTGATTGTATCACACCTGTAATGTCTTTGTTTACAGCCGTTACCAGGGAAACCACTATTTTTACCGCTCGAACAGCGCCACCTAGTGGCAAAGAATGAATTAGCATTTTCATTCAGACCAACGGCAAAAGACCAGCAAGTGGGCGGGCAGTATGCTAATATATCATGTTGACGTCAATATGATTTTATTTAAAAATGACTCGTTTAAATGATTCAGACTCAGAGTCGACTCTTTCTTTTGACAGACAATACACGATTCACTTTGCAGTGTGTTTTCATTCACTTCACACACTGATGAAAGATAATTTAAAAAAATCCATAACAGGGGCGCTTTAAAGGTAAACTATGGAAGCATATGGGTAGCATTATTCAATTTGGGATGTAATATGCAAAATGACAATGCAATATGTAAAATGGCAATGCATTTCTGTATTTACATTTACATTTTCCAATACATCTGTGCAACGTTTGGTGAAAAATTAAAATGAAAATTAAATTACATAAGTTTCATTTGTCAATTCCTACACCAGTTTTAATCTGTTAAATTAATATTAATTTTAACGCTTTATAAGTTGCAAAATTAAAATGAAAATGTATTACAGAAATTATTAGATATGTCTAACATGTTCAAGCAAAAACTGTGGCAAAATGATCATTTAAATGCTATTTTTCTTAAATGCATTAACACTCACAGTCAAGACACTTACGATTGCATTTTCATTCAATGTCCCGCAATGAATGTAGCAAAATTCAAAGTGCACATTGAAAATCGATCACGTCTCCGCCCCTTTCTGCCCTGTCAATCACTGCGTGAACAAGGCGGGGCTTACAGAAGGTCAAGAAACTCAAATCTCAAGAAGAGGATTCAAGTGAGAGAACATGGACAAGACAGTTGGTCCGTGTACGTTTTGATGATTTCGGTTTATGGCTTGAATATTTCATTTGCACTTGTGGGCGGAGCTGAAACTCTGCTTTCATCTGATTGGTCGAATTGAACATAGTAGACATATCTAATCATTTCTGTAATACATTTTCATTTTAATTTTGCAACTTATAAAGCGTTAAAATTAATATTCATTTTACATATTAAAACTGGTGTATGAAATGGCAAATGAAAATTATGTAATTTAATTTTCATTTTCATTTTGAACCAAACGTTGCACAAATGTATAGGAAAATGTAAATGTAAATACAGAAATGCATTGTCATTTTGCATATTACACCCCAAATTGAATAATGCTACCCATATGCTTCCATAGTAAACTGACGCCAACAGGGAAAGTTTTAACTCATTATGTAATTAATAAAAAAACTATTTTTATGAATATATACATGGAAGAGTTTTGACAGTATTTATTATATTGCTAATGATGTTGCGGATTGATACGCAGATGTGTTTAATGAATGTCTTTATTACTCAGTATTAGTTCTGCAAGTGAATAGCTGCCTGTGTAGGACTAGACTAAACAACAGAGCAGTTCACCTGTCACGTCAAGTTATATACTGTATTAGGCTTAAAGGCTGCTTAATTAGTCCTTTGTGTCAGATGAGTGCAGATTATTGAATCTCTTGCTTCTTCATAATGTGAAACGGTTAAAAGCTTGCTGAAAGTCTTTCATGCTGCTTTCTGAAAACCTTTGGGAATCGAGTAATGTGACGTCATTTTCAATAACAGCGTCTGCATTCATATGGAGATATTCTGCCCGAGTGTGTTTAATGAATCATGTCATAATCACAGAGCTTCCAGATCGTCCTTTTGTTTGATTTTCATGTCGAGCTGAAAATCGGAGGAAAAGTTGGATTCGCCTGATGTTCATTAGAACAGAGTTCAGGCCAATACATTGAAAAACTATAAAACAAGTGTTAACTTTGAGAACTGGAGCGGTTTTGCTTTGTTAAATGCTAATTTGCTGCTTTTGTGACAAATCAAGTCTTTAATCTCAAATATATCCGAAAATTATAACTAAATGATTTCATTCACTATCTCAGTCGTACAGTGTTAAAATCTTATTCATTAGTTTTATGACTCTTTATGCAGTTACACTGATTAACAAATGACTGTTTTAAAGTTACATTCATTCACACAAGTGATTCAAGTGATAGCTTTCCATATGTTTCATCCAAATATACAAATTTAACTTATGCGCAAAACTGGAATATCACATAAAACATCTGCGAATAAACCACTGTTTCCTTCCAACGAGTCAAAAAGAACTAAATACAAAATGCACATAAAAATAAATGGATGGAGACACTTCAGTTTCAGTTTGATTGAATCAGATGCATGAGTCAGTTCAATCGATTCATCATGCTTCTGATTCAAAAGAAAGATTCATGTCCAAAAAGTTACAAAGTTACTTCCATTTTGTCACGTCTATAATGCAAGTTTATTTTCTTATTTAAACTGAAAAGAGCTAGTCTGGCATCTACCTGCAGGGATTCAGGATTATATACACAAATACTTTAGTAGAGAGCTACTCAGTCATTCTCTGAGCAGTTACATTTCTGTTTGGACTGCAAAGGTCAGATCTATTATGCTGGAAATTCCCAGTAGTTCATCCGGGTATTACATGCACACATAAAACAAACTGCTTACCAGAAAAAATGTAAATAATAAGAACACAAATATTGCACAAAAATAAAACACACCTATTCTAAATGCCCATTCACATAGCTTTATTATAACACTACACTAATTATAATTCCATGATAACAGGGAAGTCCATACCACAACTAATACTTTAACAATTGGGAACGATATCTCTGATGTCATTTTAAAGAGCACATACATTTATAATGTTATCGTGCAGTGTTGTGAACGCAGCTGGACACAGTTTAACCACGATGGACTGGTCTTAACTGAGGTAAAATACATTTTTAGACTAGCTGGAATCAGAAAAAAGAGCCACTGAACATCTTCAGGGTCAAAGACTGTTATTTTCTGAAGTGTTTTTTTCAGAGACGTCCACAGGGTGTTTAGATTTAGGACAGCAGAACAGCGCCAAGACACAATCGACTCGGGCCTGGCACAGAAACAGTCATATTGGATTATTGAATGATATTAAAGAAATCTCATTCCAGTTCTCAGCTTTATTGCTCTTTTATGGGATTTTTTTTTTTTGCCTCATTAGATGCCCTTAATGCAGTGATAGCACAGATGTTCAGAAATTCACGCCAAAAGCCAAAGGAGAACATAAGGATGATGAGGGGTGTGTGTGAGGGATATAATAGCCTGGATCTTTATTGGGGCTCAAGAATCCAATTAAACAGCCCAACGGAGCAGAACCGAGGGAACAAGTTCACTTTCATACAGGACCATGACAGGAACCTAAAACAGGGACTTCATCTCATCATGCAGACTTTTATTGTATGTTTTTATGTTAAATTATTGCAACTCAATTACAATGACTAAAACTTCACAGCCTTTTAGTTTTCCATAATAAATTCAGATTAAAGTAATGCATATTTAAAAAAAAATGCAAAGAAAATATATATTTTACAAATATGCAAAATAACATTCTATATTTTAAATATATATTTAAATATAAAAAAAAATATTTTACACTTAGAAATGCAAAAAAATAATTAATAGGCTATATATATAAAAAACATTTATTTTTATTTTTATACAATTAAAAATGATAATTTACCATTTGTTATATTATATAAAAATTAGATATTATATATATATATATATATATATATATATATATATATATATATATATATATATATATATATAGCTTCTCATTTTAATTATATATAAATTATATAAATTGCTTCTCATGTTTTTTGGCCAGATTTTCATCCAGATTTAAAGGGGGGGTGAAATGCTCGTTTTCACTCAATATTCTGTTAATCTTGAGTACCTATAGAGTAGTACTGCATCCTTCATAACTCCAAAAAGTCTTTATTTTTATTATATTCATAAGAGAAAGATAGTCTCTACCGATTTTTCCCGGAAAAACACGACCGGCTGGAGGCGTGACGTGTGGGCGGAGCTAAAGAATCACGAGCGCCAGTAGGTTTTTGCGTTGAGCGCGTTAATTGGAAGCTGTGACATTACTATGAGGAAAAAACATCATCCAAAACAAACCATGGCTAACAGTCAGATTCAGCGTATATTTATGATCCAGAATCAGATCCAGAGGCTGAAATTTAACAAGATCAGCAGCAGCAATCAGTCTCTATGTGGTATGTACTGAAACTGTATATATTTGCTTAGCGGTTTTGGAAAATGACTAAGTTCCACTTTGTCGTCTTTTTTTTTTTTTTTAAGCTGTACATGTGGAAAGTGCATTTTGATGACAACATCACATGTTGTTTACTTGATGTGCTTACGCGCTGATAGCTAAGTTAACAACACAGAGATATTTGAAGCAGTTTTACTCACCGCCTGCTGTTCCAACACACGATCGTGACCCTTTTTCGTTGGGACTGCATTATCCTTAAGAAATAAACGATGTGCAAATCCGGCGTCAAACTGGGCCTTGTTTGTAAAACAAGCATCTTCGAAATGCAGGGAACAAACACAAACACTTGCACAACTCCGTTGATGCTCTGTAAAAATAAACTCCATCCACTGGTCCCTTAATGCTGTTTCTCTTTTGGTAATCTGTGCAGGGTTGTCTTGCCCTGGCAACCAAAAACACACTTCTTTTGTGACATTTCGCAACGCTCTCGCTCTGATCAGTGAAGTCTGTTGTGCTCTCAGTGCTCTGTTATACGGGAGCGCGCTCTTCCGGCAGAAGTGCCTCAGGACCCATATAAGGAAATTCCGCTCCATCTAACGTCACACAGGGCCATACTCGAAAAAAACTTTCCGAAACTTGTGACAAACTGGACGGAGTATTTTTGGAACAGAAATACTCCTTTAAACGTACAACTTAATTTTTGAAACTTTGTCCATGTTTAGCATGGGAATCCAACTCTTTAACAGTGTAAAAAACTCAGCATGCATGAAATAGCATTTCACCCCCCCCTTTAAAGATGATGCACTTTTTACTAATCCTTTATAAAAATAAAAATAAAATAAATCAAAAAATCTTAACACGCTAGTTACTAATCTTGTCATCTTGCAGTCTTTGGAATTGGACACAACATGATGGAGGGTTTTAAAGCATCACATATTTTCATCAAAGCACTCATCTTCTCTAAAATGTTATTCTAGGTTGTTTTGAACCAGCAGCAATCTTTTAATAACCAACAAAGCACAGCCAACCCAAATACAGAAAATGATCAGATATATCACTAATGTTTCTGCTTTCATATATAGCTGTTTATTTTCTGACAGAGGAGCTGCAGACAGATAACAGTAATTATTTTATTTCTATAAACTGTGGCTTATCAATGAGCCAGTGGAAAAGTAAAGAAGTATGTCTCTTATCTGTTAAAATACTGATTACTACAGACCCGAGAGATTAAAATACTAAAAATAAGAAAACTTTCCATTTGCACTTATTATTACCATGTAACTTTATCATAGAAAAACAATAAAGCATAGACATAAAGTGAGCTTTTTCTCATCTGAACACCTATGGACTGCAAGCGCTATATTGCACATGCTCAGTATAAACTACTACACTTTGCTTGGACATTGTTATGTGAGAATCGATACTTCAAGATTGATTTACTCTCTGCTTGTAGATGTCTCTCTGTTTGTGTCCAGTCTTTTTATTGTATTGTTCAGCTGTGACACAAAAGAAGAATGTGTGTTCTCATGCGTTCAATATGTTCTGGTTGAGATGAGGACATCTTAAGATCTTAACCAGTTCCTTACGCCGGTGACCATGAACATCCCACATACTGACATTTACGTGAATGGCCAAAAGTTAAACACCAAATGGTTTTGCAATGACTCGATCCAAATGTCTAATCTAAGATTGTATCCGTATTGAAAAACCTTACAAGTGGCCTATTTAAAAGAGACTCAAGCTCAACTCAAATGTTATTACATGTAGCATTCCATCACTTGCTCCACAATGGATGTGAATGGGTGCCGTCAGAATGAGAGTCGAAACAGCCGATAGAAACATCACAGTAATCCACAGCACTCCAGTCCAACAATTAACATCTGGAGAAACCCAAATACAAGTTCATAATCCATAACAGTGCTTCCTCAAGTGGAAAAGCGGTCTTGTCTTGAAACAGGAGAGAAATCTGCAACGATGAGAAAACGTCTTAACGATGGATTTGTTTCTTACAAACACGCAGCTTTTGGCTTCACAAGACATTAACTGATGGACTGTGGATCATCGTGATGTTTTTATCAGCTGTTTGGACTCTCGTTCTGACGGCACCCATTCACTTCCATTGGTGAGCAAGTGATGGAATGCAACTTTTCTCTAAATCTGATGAAAAATCAAACATCTTGGATGGCATGAGGATGAGTAAACTTTTCATTTTTGGTTGAACTTTTAAAACGGAATTCATACAATGTCGAAAAAAGTTGGGCTGCTTCATATTTTTTGCAGAAATCATGACATATTTAACTTTTCAGGATTTTTTTTTTTCTTTTTTTTTTTGCTGAGTAGGAAGTTGAAATGAACAGCATTTATTTGAAACAGACATCTAGTGTACCCTGATAAATGTCCTTAGAGATCATTGTCACATTGTGATCAGTTTAATGCGTCCTTGCTGGATAAACCTTAGTGACCCCAAACTTTTGACCGCTAGTGTATGTGCATCACATAAATCAATATTCGGTTTCTGATGCAATGCCAAGAACTGTGACTCAAGCATTTGGTCCCGCCTCTGCTGTGTACTATAGGAAACATGAATTCATTAGCAGCTCTTCTTTAGACTTTGACACGTTCACACAAGGAAAAGGAATCTAGTTTAAAGAATAAACTTTTATAATGTCTCCTCCATGTGTGTGCTTCAGTTTAATGATCACACAGCCGACTGTCTGTCAGGTCTGCGAAGGTCAACGTCTTTGACTGCGGGTTTGTTTGGTTTCAGAGGTATACTTTCGAGCACAGTTATGAAATTCAAGCTTTAATGCATCTAAATAGTTAAAACACCTTACTTCAGCGCTCTCCCTAATGTCCCCCAGAGACCCACACATTCATTTTTCATTCACTGTAGAGCACATATACTTTATCCCCTCTGTTTTGGTCCTCCATCATTCTGTGGTGCATGCTTTGAGGTGTGATAGATATAATTGGATATATTATTGTGCAAAAATGAATGCCTAAACCTTTTTCTGGATTTATTTCACAATCAATTTCCTATTTATTTATATATTCTTTTTTTTTTTTTTTTTATTGTTTATGGTCTTTCAAATGCTGTGGGTGTGGCTAATATGATTATATATATCATGCATTATGTTTTGGAATAAATCGTAAATTTTTGCGTGTGGTCTTGTGAGAGGGAATGCAAACCTTTTCAATGTAAGTTAAATATTAATATAATAATAATATATTATTATATATAATTTGGTTAAAAAAAAAACTAAGTGTTGCACATTTTATTGGTTCAAAGATGAGTAATGGTGATATTTATTTTGTCCAACATTTACATCTGCTTTTCATAGCTTAATTAGAAGCACCTCAAATTAATCATATTTCATATTGACTACTGAACAGACGTGTTGATTTTAAAATGCAACTATGTAAAATAAAAATAAAGCTATGTAAACACTTGCATTTTTACAACACTGTAATTGTGTCCCATCGGGTAATGAGAAGTTCTACAGATACTTGATGTCCTCATCCTCCCTTGGACACTTGGGCCACATTATACAAGTAGTCAAGTGGACAAGGGGTTTGTGTGTCTTGAGTGCGCGTTAAGGGCAACGTTTTTAAGACCTGAGACAGTGTTGCGCACGCGCTCTCAAGTGCCCAAGGGTAGCTTACTGGACAAGGCAAGAGTAATGTAAAGCGAGTCAAACCTGGTCGAGAGGGAGGAGCTGGTGCTCGTGACTCCGCCCCCGTGCGCGGAGCAGGTTTCATAAAGCCCCGCGCACGCGCCCGCTCCAGCATCAGCATCCGTCGACGGGGGCACCGTCATGGCGCGGGAGTCTCGCTCCTCATCGCTGTGTCTGGAAGAAACGCGCACTCACTCGCTCTCCTAGAGCATCCCCCGCGAGTCAGCAAGGGGATGCAAGCCCTCCACAGACCCGGGCTGCACCGGACACCAGACGCAGAGCTTTGGCTGGACCGGATGGCGGACCTCCAGAACCAGAGCTCCGCGAACGGCACCGAGCTCAGCCGCTTCAGCAACACGGAGGACATCAACCTGCCCGCGGACGGCACGCTGGGGCTGCGCGTCATGATCTCCATCGTGTACTCAGTGGTGTGCGCGGTGGGTCTGGTGGGCAACCTGCTGGTCTTCTTCCTCATGAAAGTCCGGCAGGGGAGGAAGAAGTCCACGATTAACTACTTCATCATGAACCTGGCGGTCACGGACTTCCAGTTCGTCCTCACGCTGCCCTTCTGGGCCGTGGACACGGCGCTGGACTTCACCTGGCCGTTTGGACACGTCATGTGCAAGGTGGTGGTCACGGTGACCGTGATGAACGTGTACGCGAGCGTCTTCTTCCTCACCGCGATGAGCGTGACGCGCTACTGGTCTGTCGCGTCCGCGCTCAAGGACCGCACGCGCAACAAGCGCTGCTCTGTGAAGCTGGTGAGCGCGCTCCTGTGGCTCCTCGCCACCGTTGCGACGGTCCCCACGGCGATCTTCTCCACGGTGAGATCGATTAACGGCGTCAAGCTGTGCCTCCTGCGTTTCCCCAACGGCCAGCACTGGCACGCGCTCTATCACCTGCAGAAGATCCTGGTGGCGTTCGTGTTCCCGATGCTCATCACAGTCGTGTGTTACCTTCTCCTCCTGCGCCTCATTCGCCTGCGGAGCATGAACAACAACCTCCCCAAGCGCAGGTCCAGAGTCACCAAGTCCGTCACGATCGTGGTCCTGTCCTTCTTCATTTGCTGGCTGCCAAACCACGCCATCACCTTCTGGGGAGTCCTGGTCAAGTTTAACGTGATCCACTGGGATAAAGTTTACTACACGCTCCACACGTACGTGTTCCCGGTCACCATTTGCCTGGCGCACTCGAACAGCTGCTTGAACCCGGTCTTGTATTGCCTCATGCGCAGGGAGTTTAGGAAAATGCTCAAGGACTTCTTCTGGAGGATTTCGTCGCCCGCGATCGCCAACAGCTGTCAGATCCGCCCGTTCTCGGGAACCGCGAAGGAGCACGACGACAGCCACGTGGCGATTCCTCTGAACGTGATGGAGACCGAGGAGTACAGACTGTCGGTGGTGAACGGGCAAACGGACGCGTTACCGTCCACGGACTGCGCGGTGAAGAGATAGACGCGCGCTGTTGACTTGAGTTACAGTACTGGAGGACTTTCTGCAAACTCGTCTACAAGGATGTCGTTCGACGCTTTTTTTATTCTTTCAAGTGATGTTTCAAGATGTTGCATCCTTAAACGTTCGTGCCAAATCGTCTCATGCAAACCGTGCGTCCGCTGCGAGCTTTTTTATCGCTTCTGTCCACGTTCCTGAATCTAATGTTTTTATTCCGTGTAAACGTGCGCGGTGAAGCAGACCCGGATGTACAGAGTATCGATTTATCTAATATAAAATAGGCTTAAGCTGCAATGCATTTTTTTTTCCAACTAGTTTTCACTTTTAATCATGTTTGGAGGAAATAATGCTGCTTTAAAAAAAGTACAAGACAAGATTTGACAATAATTGTTTATGCATATAATTATTGAAATAAATATAAACATATTATGATGTAATACGACTATAGTTGCTATTATATCTTATCATTCATTATTTATTAGAAATATGTAGCCATCCTGATTTTTTTTTTTAACTCGTAAACACATTTGGAGTAAAATATTATTGCTGCATTGCATTAAAAAAAAACACACACACACACAAGCTACACACACAGCTAATACTAAGATTTATTTATATATTTTTGAGCTATTTTAAAATGCTTTGACCAACCCCATATTTTCAATTTCATTCAAATTTGGAGTAAAAAAAAAATACTCTTATGATTGAAATGATTTTTATGAAAGCACATACTGTAAATGCACCAGATTTTAAATTGCTACATTAATCCAAGCTGGTTTCGACCTCCTTTTGGTTGTTTGAATCGACTGGCTGGAATTCTGAAATAATTAAAATGTGTTGCTCATCTGAAGTGTAATAAAGCTGTGTCAGTGACCTCAACCATGTGAAGGTGAGGGTCCGAACGGAAATGAATGTAAACAGTGTTACTATGTTGTCCATTTGAAGGGCATAATAAAAGTCTTATCATAGCAATGTTTTTTTTTTTTCTTCATAAGCACAATTAGTTACAAAGTTAAGTTTTACTGTTATTCCATCTAATTAACATTTGACAGCAGGTCTGTGGTTTAGGGAGTGCTTTACTTCAGTTTATTATCTCTACACAGACACATAAACCCATGCAAACAATAACACGACAGCAACGGGGACATTTATGAGCTCTGGGATGCCAAGACGGGTTGGTTCACAAAACAAGAGTTTGCCTTCAGTCCTTGCTTTTATAGGTTATAATAAATTGTTCAAACATGTTTTTACACACACACACACACACACACACACACAGAGAGAGAGAGAGAGAGAGAGGAGCAGTGGGCATCCACCTTCACATTTATTATGTTCACATTTCAACATTTATTTCTGAGAAATGTGATTCATGCCATATACAATAATATTCTCTCTATAAACACAAGAGGGCACTATGATCCCAATTTTAAACAAAACTAAAACTCTGAAATCTTTACTACATAAGACTCTATACATAAACAGTTTGAAAGTTCAGGAAAGCCTACTATTAACCTTTAGGTGGAAAAGTGGCACATCTGGTGACTGAAAACAATCCCACGGTTGTTAGTGAATGATTGAAGCAGTCTGTTTAACATGGTCATGCTGGTGTAGTTATTTCATTTTTCTGTGATATCTGTGGTTTTCAGCTTTAATGACTTTCTGCCTCTTGTTTAATCGCAGCATCAGCTGGTCAGAAATGTCACCATTTTCTTAAAACCCTCGTCGTTAATTTGGCCGTCATCGGTCACGCCGGCTTCACTCAGCAGCTCGTCCACTGTGACACAAACACACAGCATTATTTCACTAAATTTATACTTTAACAATATAATGAGGAAAGGGAATGAGCTAGATAGAACAATAATGAAGTTTTATTCTGCTATGTTCTCGATTGTATCTGGACTGCAGATGTTTTTAACATGCTGCATTGACGTGTAAAGTTGGCATTTTAAACTTGTGTTATCATGAACCCGTTTGTTTGTGATCCTAGAGCACAAAATAAGGGCCAATATTAGAAAATCTGGAATCTTAGGGTTCAAAAAAAAAAAAAATCTAAATATTGAGAAAATCATCTTTAAAGTTGTTCAAATGAAGTTCTTAGCAATGCATATTTTTAATAATTTTTATATATTTACAAAATATCTTCATGGAACATGAGCTTTACTTAATATCCTAATAATTTTTGCCATAAAAGTAATATTTATAATTTTGATCAATGCAATGTATTGTTGGCTCTTGCTACAAATATAGTGCTCCAGGGTTACTTTTAGAGATTTGAGGCTATATTTTATTTTCATAATACGTCTTATTTCAGACTAGTGGAAAGAAAACATCTTCACGTGTTTGCAGATTTAGATTTCAATGACTCTGAGATTGTTTCTTCACTTCAGTAACACTTACATTCACCACATGTACAATTTTATAGATTTGTGATTTTAATGGTTACAGTTTTATTGAAATGTATCTATTTGAATCTATAGATTTTGTTTACAATACATATTTAAATAATGCCTTTTTCTATAAAATGAGTTTGTTTCTCCACACTTCAGCAGCACTTGCATACACCAGCATTTACGGTTTTATTATTTATCTATATTCTGAAGACTTTTTAATCGAGGAATCGGTTCATACATCATTCAAATTGGACTATATAGCATTTTATTTCAAAAAAAAAAAAAGGAAAAAGGTGGTGATTTTTTTTTCTCTCTCTTGTCTGTTATGGAAAAAAATTATCAAAAAAACCTTTAACTCAACAATGTAAACTTAAATAAATCTTCAGATTTTTTTTTTGTATGGAAATTAAGGTATGCAAATTAAGGTATATTTAAATAATTATGGAGTTATCTTAAATAATTAGCCATATCCTATTTTACAAGATATTATAATAGTGTTATTTTAGTGTTGTTTTTCTACTATTACTGTTTTTATGAATATTTTGAAACAGCTTTTAGTTATATTTTCTGTTTTCTTTTAGTTTAATTTAATTTAAAGCTAATGCTAGCATTGACTGCCTGCTTTACGTTTGAAAATGATTAACAGTTGTTAAATTAAAAAAAGTCATCAAATGCAATCAGCTACAATATTTTTAAGAAACTGAAATAGTTACATTACATATTACAAATTCAATAGGGTAACTTGTAATCTGTAATCTATTACTTTTCCAAAGTAGCCTTCGCAACACTGTGTGCAATGCATCGTGGGTAATGTAGTTCTATCCCCTCTGTGGCCTTTGTCTGAATCAGATTTACCTTCCTGATCCGTGAGTGGCTTTCCGAAGCCTGTCAGTCTGGCCCTGAGCTCTGACGCTGTGACAAAGCCTCGTTTGCTCGTGTCCATGAACCTCACGGCTCGCAGGATCTCGTCCCGTGGCTTCTCCTGCTGGATCTGTGCATGCATCACGCTGAGAAACGTGGAGAAGTCCAACTCGCCGCTCTTATCTGGGACAGGCAGAGTCAAAGCACTGTGCCCAAAAGCTTCAGATACAGAAGCGGTTTGATCACGTCTGACAGGCTGAGAGTGATATTCATTGCGGAGGGTTTATATTTAGTACATTGCATCACATTTGTCAAGCAGGGCTTGGTTTGATCAGCGGCACCACGTATGGTGTCAGTTCAAATGACACTTCCTTCAATTAAAATCATGGTGAGCGTGTAGCGTGGGACTTTCGGTGCTCTGTTGTTCCTCTAGGTGACTTTATAAAGCAGTGTCACGGGGAACTAAGGTTTGCGGTTGTTATTGTTGAGTTTCATCCATGCACTCCTACAGATTTCAAGTTTATTTAACTGAGGTTTAGGAGGACATGCATACGATATCTTAACATGGAGTCATTTGTTTTGATCTTCAAATACTTCCAGTATCTGTGTTTAATGTTCAGAGTAACCGAGCTGCTTTAATTTAACCAATACAGAAGTAAAAACACCATTCATTTTCTCCGTAGGGGAATCGATTTTTAACATTAACTTAACAATATATATATATATATTTAAACAGTAACTGTATTTGTTATAGCACTTTAAACAATAAGGATTGTTTCAAAGCAGCTGTGTATTAAAAAAAGAGCAAAACAGCAGTGTTAATCATGGAAAATAACAGTGCCAATGTTGCAAAGACAACATAATAATCGATGGACTTTGCAACAATTTATTGAACTAAACCTTAAAGACCTATTGTGAGCTAGGAAGTTGGGAATCAGTGGTAGACGATTCTGTTACAGCCATCAGCTTGCAATATTTTAACTTATTTAAAAAATATTCGCATTCAACAGCATGAATTCAAGCCAAAAAAGCTCCACCCACTAACAATGTAATATTTGTCTATATTTGTGCTAAATATATAATTTCTATAAACATAATCAACATATTTAAAGCAATAGTTTATATTTAAAAACTTCAGGTCGCTGAAAAAGTGGGCGGGCACATTTGCACTCTAGAGCGAGTTTTGGGCGGGGCTATCCTTTTGATTGACAGGTGGAGAGCAGAAGGGGAGATGTTCAGTGTTTTTGTAGCTCACAAGCCATTTTCCTGAAATTAATAAGTGGATGTATATACTATACCGATGTTATGGGTCAGCAAGTGTCTGTCGAGCTCTTGCAGGGTCGGACAGCAGCCCAGAGATCTCATGACCGTCAGCAGATCTGTCTTGTATTTATTCTCATGTTTAGTACACATCTGAGCTCAATGTCCAGCCCTCTCTCTGTTTCTGCATCAGAGGATCTGCATGTGTGTGTCCTGCTGTAGTCGGTCAGTTCAAGTCCAGTGACCGCCAACAAAAGACACTTTGTTTCTACTGAAAGAATGAAATACTGAATGGCTTCAGTGCATTATAATAATTATATATATATATATATATATATATATATATATATATATATATATATATACATGTATGTATATGTATAATCGCCTATTATGCCTATAACAACATGTAAAGGTCATGAAGCTTCATTCATATAAAGGCTATAATCACATGATTGTTCACAGTAATGATGGTCTATTAACCATTTCATGAAAGCTGTAGCTAATAGGTGTTCAGGTTGGCTAAAAGTGGCTCAATCTCTGCATTAAACAGTATTTTTGGCTTGTGTTAAAGATATAAATCTGAATTTATCTATCTAATCCGATTAAAAACAACCACAGTGTCTAAGTATGTAAAGTTTAGCATGATCTTGAGAGCTGCTTACCGTTGATTTGATCTTGACTGAGGAATTTCGCCTGCAATGACATAAGTATACATAAAGTGAAATGTATTTGTGGAAATAAAACGCAGAGAACAGAAGCTAAACTGACCATGTCCGGTCACAGATCTCTTCAGCTGTTTGTAATGAGACTAGCCTTAGTTCCTGAAGGGGGCGCTAACGGTAGAAAGACGAAACTCCATTCACTTCAACGTTATCCTCAAAAAACATTTGTATGCCAAAACTTAAGAAATAAATAAAAATAAAATACAAGTGGAATTATTAATATAGAGCTAAAATGCCTGACGAAGCCTTGTCCATTTTACCCATGACAGCAGACTACACATCGTGTTTATTTTAAACTAATACTTTCTTAAATATAATGTAGTTTTTATTTGATTGACTTAATTTAAATACATAATTAATAAACAAAATATATTTTAAAGAAAGACGTCACAGATGAATGGGGTAAAATCAACAAATTAATAAATAACACTTTTCGATTATTACAGTCGATTAGTACAGACAGTTGTTTACAAGTTTTCTGTTAAGTTTTTTTTAAAAACTTTATTAGATATGTACTAATTAGCATATATTTCCGGGTTTTACAGAGGGTATTTTAGATTTCTTTTTTTATCACTTCATAAATAAGAATATATATATTTATAAAAAATAAAATATTATAAACCACTTGAAATTTTACCTTCATAAAAGTCATTATTTTACACGGGGAAAATCTTCACACGATGAGGTAGAACATACATTGTTTGTTTCTTCAAGAAGTCCTTCAACAAATCAAAAATGAAAGATGTTTGCATCTTAACAACACTTTTTAGAAATGCTGTTTTGTCTTAAAATGAAATAAAATAAAAAAAAATCTTAAAAATCTAGATTAGAATAGAACTTAAACGACTTGGGCTGATGGAAATAAACTCTTTTCACTCATCTAAACAAAAACCACACACAATTCTTTTGCAGAAAATCATAGGAAGTCCATTTCTGAAGGTGCAACATGACAGTTACTTTTCCTCATTTTATTACAAGAGGCATATAAATGAAGAGTGCAAGTCACACTGATCTGCAGTGAGTGTCTTGGACTGTGTCGTGGAGTGAAGGGTCAGTCTGTTTTTCTCTGAGGTGCAGTGTGTAAATGGCCCACGGCTCTGGTATATACATCACTCCTGGATATTTCCTGCGTAACACCTTGTCGTTCCACAGACAGGCCACCCAGACGCTCATTAACACAAGAGACAGAGAAAAGCTGTAGAGCAGGAAGAGTCCGTTACCGTCCGGCAGAAAACCTTTGCGCTTCTGGTGCACGACTGTAGCCATCATGGCAAAGAAAGTGAAAATGAACGGGATGAAGAACTGTCCTTCTGTCACGAGATACCTGTGAAGAGTAGAGAGCAATTCATACATTTTAGCTCCTGCTCAACTAAAAAATAAAGTGTTTTTGTGCTAACGTTTCAAGAACGTAATTAAAGACCAGAAAACTTTGAACGAACATTCTATTTAGAATTGTTCGCTAAAATTCTGAGAACACTCTCGGTTTTCAAATGTTGCCTCTTTTTTTTTTTTTTTTTTACTTTACACATAAATCCAAGAATTGCACACATGAAATAACAAAATGCCTCATGTTTCTTGCAAAATGAAGCATTCAAAATATTACAAACACCTTTGGCATGATATTAATTCCTGTGAGCTCTCTGTGTGTTACATAGAGAACTGTGTGTTGTGTTCTGTGGATCTGGTGTGTGCTTCTGGCCTTTGAGTGCCAGGTTTCAGAAATTGTGTGACCAGTCATCAGTCAGAAAACAGACAATGAAAGGAAATGAAAAGCATGTGTCAGATGGCACACTGATGTAAACAAAGTTAACATGTGACACTGGAGCTCATTCCTGCAGCACAACACACCAAACACACGCTGTTCAGACACTGATAAACTGACCAGTAGTAAAGGCCACTAGGACCCAGCAGAAGCCAAGCGGAGATGGGCATCGTCTGCTCTGCTTTGACAATAGTGAAACAGCCAGTGAAATACAGGAACTGGACGAGAAACAGAGGGACATACCTGAAGAGAGATGACAAACACAGTGATTTTTAGACACCTTGTGCTGAAACAGACGTTTTGTACAAAATAATTAATATTCAAATACATTAAAATGCTGAATGTTTGCAGAATATTTCACAGCTTACCACATGCAATGACCCAGACTTTCATCATAATACTGCAACAACTCAAACGAGTCAATCTGACAGAAAACACACAGAAATTTGATTGACACAGTCACTAAATGTTGTTTGCACACCAAAAAACAAAGCTGCCATTATTGATAATTAGATTATAAAAATATACAAATATTTTTTCCCCATATGAAATCGTTCAGTATTTTAGTATAATTGAGATACTATTATAATACATACTTTATTATTATTTTAAATTTCATACATATTTTCATAACTTAGTTTAAGTAATTTTTGTGTGCGTGCCATTTTTCTTAATTGTTTTTAAAATGTCTATATAACTTTTATTTCAGTTCTTGTTATTTTAATACATTAAGTTAAAAATAAATAAAAATGAGAAATAATTTTATTTCAGTATTTTAAAAAAAAAAATTATGTATAGTATATTTAGTATATTTTACATTAAATATAGTAACTCTGATGAACTAACTTTAATAGCTAACTAATATAAGGCTGAAAAATGTTTATATACATATATACATACATACATACATACATACACACACACATACATAAATGATATATATAATTAAAATTAAAATCACAAATTAAATTTATGCATTTAGCAGACACTTTTATCCAAAGTGACTTACAGTGCATTCAGGCTAAAATTTTTATATATATATATTAGTTGAAAAACTTAAAAACAAGAAATGAAAATGACTGTAACTGAAATAAAAAATAAAGCTACATAAAATATTTTAAATCAAGTAAAAAAAAACACAAAAATTTCAAAACCACAAATTTACTTTTCTAAACCTTAAACTAAAATTTCAATGAAAACTGACAATATCTTAAATCTACAGTATAAGCAGGGCTAGACTAAACCAGAGTGTGTGGAGTGAGGCTCTTGATGATGGGGTTTTCTCTGATGCTCAGGTGCAGCTGGTATCCACTGAGCAGGAGCCGGTGGTTGATGGACTCTCCCACCAGGTGCATGCTGGAGCCCATCACAAACGTGATGATGCACAGGTAGACAGCGGAGCGAGGCAGCGTCTTCGGGCTTCGTTCTATGAGCTGGAACAAAACATTGCATGAGACAATAAACACCAAAATGAAGAAAAAAGGGATGCTACAACTGTGTCACAAAATGACTCACTGTTTCATAGTGCTCCGAATCATTTGATACAGATGTATAGTATAGTAAATAATTTAATTCAGACTGGGAATTGGATGCAAGCTGGTGAATCATTTGATTCAGATCTGGACTTTTATTATAAACATTTCCATAATCTTTTCCTGCAAAACTGCAAAAGCATTTCATCACAGATTTCTGGATGCATGCATGCATTGTTCTTTCGCAGAGAAATCTTCAGTTCATCCTAGAAGACAAAGAGCTGCAGAAACCTCATATATTTCCTCGGAGAGTTGTTCATTTCCCACAGGTTTGGGGTGATACATCATTCCAGCGACATCATAAATATTCCCTCCTTGAAACGTCAAACCTGACAAAGGGTCAAACCCAGTGTTGTGCTAGTTACTAAGAACTAGTAACAGGTAAAAGTTACTAGTTACTTAATTCAAAAATAACTCAATTACTTTGTTGACTACTTACACCAAAAAGTCATGCATTACTGTTAAAAGTAACTTTTTAGTGACTTTTTTTAAAGAACTTTCTTTAATGTTCCCATTATTGCGCTTTTATGCATTATGGTCTATACAAACACAAAGTAAAACAGAAAGTAATTTTTAAACACTATTTTGATTAAGTCAGACCAGCACAAACTGAATATTGTATATCACAAGGATTTCTGAAATAAATAACAAAACACCTGAATAATATATTCAGAATCAAAAACTACTGACTCAAATGATTCGCGATCCCGCGTTTCGAGCTCCGACACTGACTCAAATGATTCGCGGTTCCCAAACTGACTCAAATGATTCGCGAACCCGCTCCGAACTTTCGAACAGACTCAAATGATTCGCGAACCCGCTTTGAACCCCCGAACTGATTCAAATGATTCACACTCCCAACTCCTAAATTGACTCAAATGATTCGCGATATCCAAACTGACTCAAATGATTCGCGATCCCGCTCTGAACTCCCGAACTGACTTAAATGATTCGCGAACCCGCTCCGAACTCCCGAACTGATTAAAATGATTCACGCTCCGAACTTCCGAAATGACTCAAATGATTCACGCTCTGAACTGCCAAACTGGAGGAGCCCATCATTTGAAGGGACCAGGTGAGCAGATCACTCTCTCACTATTTGTTTGCTCTAGTCTTTATCCACTCATCATCATCATCCACCAATCAGAACACACGAGAACTCTTTGACCACAGCTGCTGTGCTTCAAAAGCTCTTGCAGCAGCTCAACACTGGTTTTCTCTGAGGTGGTCGGATCACATCAGATTGTGGTTAATCTTGCAGATCATGACTTATATCTACTCTTCCTCTCTCTGCAGTTTGGTAACATAAAGATTACTCCTTTGAACTCCCACCTCTTCTGTGGGTTTTATTGTTCTGGGTCTGAATTTGGGCTCCTGGGGTCTCAAAAAGAAACATATTCAATCTCCAAGGTGAACGTTATGACAACACCAACCCTACCGAAAGCAGCCATGCCAGAAACATCAGCCATCCATCCTGGAAGTGGAATACATCTTGGTCCAGTGCATTGTGATTTGCAAAGGGGTGGAGCCTAGAAATAGGTGTTACCTGCTTCATAATAATAAACTCACCTTGAGCAGCAGGAAGGGTGTTGTGATGTTGTACAGTAGGTGGAAATAGTCACTGGGACTGGGTTTGTTCAAAGGAAACCACTCCAAAGGACAAAAGAGCTAAAGAAGCCCACAGAAAAAGCATTAAAACATCAGTGATTTTAGGCCTTACAGCTTAAATAAAATAATTTGTGCCAGAGAATTAACACAAGTGTTAAGTGTAAATAAAATTATAAACTGCTCAATAATACACAAGGGTAGGTGTAACTGCTTAACAAATGCATGCAATGTAAAAAATAAAAATAAAAACCTTTTAACTGGCTTTCAATTGACCTTACAAAATACAAAACTACAACATATATTACATTTAAAATACTTTAACTGCAAGTAAAAAAGTGAATTCTCTCTATACTGTATATCTCTATAAAATGAAAATATTAATTATATAATTTATTATATTTAATAAGTTATAACTCAAAACCTTTTCTTAACTAAAATATTGATTCATTGTGTTTTGATAAATAAAACAACAACTGCCACTTGGAATAATCATGAAAAAACATTAAACTTCATCAACATTTCTCATTTCCATTTACTTTCGGTTGATGTATAAAATAACTTAATATAAAAATAATAAAATATAGCACATTTTAGATTACTGTATATAAAATATTTATAAATTTAAAAAAAACGACAACTTAAATTAACAGGAAAAATGAAAAATATGAAATACAAACTAATTAGAATGTTTAATAAAAAATATAATTATTATCTCAATTACACAAAAAATAATTGACATGGATGTTGTCAAACAATCAATTTTGCATAAAGATGTTTTTTTTTTGTTCATATATTATGCATAAATATAAAGTTTTTGATTATTTATATATCTCTATTTAATAAAACAGTGCAAAGCCTATTTGACGTTATTGATACCACGGCTAAAGGCCGGCTGAAGTCCAGCAGCCAGTTCTGGAGGGTGAAATAAGACCAGAGGTCCATGTGGAACTGAGCTGTCCTCAGACCCGGGTCCGTCTCCCTCGAGCCGAGTCTGTCACGAGAAGACAAATATAAAATGATAATGAGAAATATGCCTGAGGTCATTAAAGTCACACAACGCTTTTAGCAGCGTCTATCAGATGTCAGGTCCTGATGTGTGCTCCCCAGACCATCTGGCAAATTTTTCTCATTTATTTATGTCCATCTGTCTCACTCTGGTTATGTCACTTTAATTCTTTCTCCCGCTGTTTGACTTTCATGCTGACTTTGCACCGTGGACCAGATGTCGGAGCACAAATCAGTTTTAATGGAATTGTTGACATGAGGATGCAGGAGCTAATGCCACATCGGAGGACAACACAATCAGCAATATTCAAGATCACATTCAAACAGTGCACTGCAAAAATATCAATTAGATATGTGTAAAAAAAAAAAGGAAGTGTTATAGAGACTGAGAGTTGCTAGTTTTTAAAAAAAGTATATAATCCAGTTAAATTTCATTTCAATTTCAAATAGCATCTTTTTGCAGTTGATTATAATAACCCTGGTGCAGAAGAGTTTGAGATAAATATTTAGTATTGGTTTAAATCACAAATTCTTGACCTAAAAAACACTAAACTATAAAAAAGTGCAAGTATAATGAAGATGGTTTGGGATGCATCCAGAGTCTTCCTCCATTTACAGATCAAGGATCCGTAGAAAGCGTCTCGCGGAGCGCCGTGGGAAACGCACTTTAATCTCATCCGATTTGTTTCCCTCAAATCCCAGCGCTATATCTCCGGCTGCTGGGGTTTGGGAGGCATCAAAGAGCTCTGGGCTTCTGAATGGGATTCTAAGATGGATTCAACCCAATCCAAGCACTTTTATTTGGAAATATTTAAATCTGAATATATTAAAAACGACTTTAAATAAATAATTAATAATTAGGCACATTTTTTTTATATTTAACTATTAATATGTCTATATATATATATATATATATATATATATATATATATATATATATATATATATATATATATATATATATATTATATAAATATATATATATATGCAATTGTTACATATACTTTATAGACAAATAGACAAATGCCAACTGCACTTCATGGATCTTCTACAATGCATCTGAATTGTTTACAAAATTGTCTTAGTATGTGGTATAAAAATGCACAATATGAAAGGTTCAAACCTGGTCAGGAAGGCAGCATGCATGGCACAGTTTTGCCTCTTGCGCATGACGGGGTTTTCTGCTTTCAGCCGCACATGAAGCAGCCGATCCTGTGAATGACCTCTGACCTCAGCCGGCAGGGGTAAAATGCCCCAAGAAAGCAAACATTCTGCCCCTGTCCTGGATGCAGCGCTTGTAAAGCTGCAGGACACTCATGCAAAGTACGAAACAAAATACATCACGTCCACACCCTGACTTCTGACTATTTATAAAAATAAATTCTAATTCATAAAGTCAAATAAAACTAAACACACATAACTTAATGAAAACGTTAGTAGTTAGGAAAACAAATGAATCATTAAAGCTGGTCAGTCCTGAAAGATTAGGTTTTGTGAGCGCTTCAGTGTGTTTGTGGTTGATAAAGTTTTAATCCACACCCCTCCCTTTGTAAACACACGACATGTTTCAGGATTTCATATTTCTGTGGAATATACAACTCTATGTGTCCTTAGAAACGCCTGCAAAAACAACAACAACCTGGATTTATTATTGAATCATTCAATCTATTTGTAAGAGAATTTTAATCAGTGCCATCAAATGATTAATCGTGATTAATCGCATCCAAAATAAAAGTTTTTCATTACATAATATATGTGTATTTATTATGCATATATAAATACACACACATACAGTATATATTTAGATAATATTTACATGATTATATTTATTTAATTTATATAACAGATAAATATATTTATATATAAGTACAACATATTTCTCTTAGATATACACATGTATGTGTGTGCATTTATACATACATAAATACACACACATATATTATTCAACGAAAACATTTATTTTGGATGTGATTAATCATTTGGCAGCACTAATATAAAATTAACATTACAACTACAAATATTTAGATTTGTTTATCTATTAATTTTATATTATCTATTGTACAGTGATGGATAGATATATAAATATTTTTAGATCCATTTTATCTATTTTTTATTGGATTCAGGCTTCTGACATTGTAAAAAACTTCTAAACAATCACATAAAGCAAATCTTTGCTTTATACACACACACACACACACACACACACTATTTTATATAGTGTATATTTTAAATAGATATATTAAATCATGTATTAATTGTTGGAATTTTTTCCAGTTTCTATATATTACTGATATGATCTGATTTATAAATAGTTTAATATCCACTTTATTGATTGTTATTTGGTCCAGGTTTCTGACATTGTGGAGAACATCTAAAACACATAAATTATACTATACTATACTATACTAAACTCTAATAGTGACTTTATTTATCAAATTATACTATATATTGAAAATATAGTTTTCTTCGGTCTGCTTTTACCGTAGTATTTTTATGGGGAATAATTATTAAAATTATAATTTATTGGTTGTACATATTATTTTGGGGACTTTTATTTCGAAAAGACATTCTAGAATCCTAGTGTCGCACTTCCTGTTATTGCTGACTTCATTTCCGGTCTTCGTTACTGGGAGAGGTGAAAGACATATACACATAGACGCAGATTTGAGCTTTGATTTGGATTTATCAGCGAAATCCGGATTCGTTCTGTTGAAGCGATCGGTGGTTATTATCGCAGAGGAACTTAGAAGTGAAATCAGAACAAACCGAAGCATAAAAGTGAAGAAATGGCGCGAGGAATCTCGCTTCGCTCAGAAGTGAAAAAGAATCCCGATTTGAATCGAACGGACTAACTTGCTTCTGGATTAGTCCATAATCAAACACTAGAAAAATCTAGCATTACATATTACAAGATCATTATCTTCAGTAAATTAGTCTAATTTGTTTTAACCAGCTCGTTAGACCCGTATTAGTAACGTTAGATCATATAACCCGTGTTTGGTAATAGAGATCAGGTATAATGGAGCAGCTCCGGCGGAGGCTCTCAGTGCTTCACGAGCTGTAGTAGAGCTCAGCCAGCTGTTTTTAATGGGAGGCGGATGGATCTGCTCTGAGATCAGCGGGCGAATCTTGCACAGATGGCGGAGGTACCGGCTCTGGCCCGGTTGGAGTCCCTGGCCCGATATGTTCACAAAGCGGCCAGCGAGGGGCGAGTCCTGACCCTGGCCGCCCTGCTCCTGAACCACGCCACCGTTCAGACCCGGTACCTGCTGGAGCACGTGACCCAGGAGGCCGGACAGAGGTCCACTCCGCTCATCATTGCTGCTCGGAACGGACATGACAAGGTGGTCCGGCTGCTTCTGGACCATTATAAAGTGGACACCGAACAGACCGGGACTGTCCGGTTTGACGGGTGAGATGTTTATTACACGTATCTACATACACTTATTATGTAAGCGATACATTTATTTTGCTTGCTGTTACATTGTATTATGTTTGCTTAATTTACACGGATACTCGTCTGGATTGAATTGTAAATTGTTGTAATCTTACCTGTATATTATCCTAGAGTTTTCACTGAGAATTAGTAATCGTTAACGATGTACAAAATGATCGAGCTGGCAACAATTGCTATAAAATTCACACTCATATTCGCTGATGTAATTTTACAACTATCAATAACTGAAACGGATGAAATAAAAAGAGCGCGAGTCCGCGGAGTGATATGAGATGTAAGAAATTAGCACCGTTTCAGTTACCCGGATGAGCGAACTGATAAACAGCTAAAAGTAGACCGATGAATACCATGATTGACTAATCAGAAGCGAGTATTCCCAGTGTAATAAAATGCTTCCCCCATAAACAAACCTTTTTAAAACCGCCCTCTATGTTGATGATACATGTTCAAACAAGTATGATTTACTTTATGTGGAATATAGGGCTGCTCTGATCATTAATGCGCATATCGTCAGTAAAGCCGGTTCTCTAATCAGCGGTTAATTCCATCAGGTGCGTGATTTCACATAGAGCAGCTGTTACTACACAGAGCTGTTGTTAACTGAGAAGATGCGCAAATAAACGCTGAAAATGAAGTGGATTTGCGCATCTTCTCAGTTAACAACAGCTCTGTGTAGTAACAGCTGCTCTATGTGAAATCACGCACCTGATGGAATTAACCGCTGATTAGAGAACCGGCTTTACTGACGAGATGCGCATTAACGATCAGCCGATTGTGATCGGAGCAGCCCTAGTGGAATATTGAAAGAGGCATTTAGCAGATTTTATTTCTTGCAATTAAAGTAAATTAAAGCTGCAGTAGGGAACTTCTGTAAAAATATTTTTTTTACATATTTGTTAAGCCTGTCATTATGTCCTGACAGTAGAATATGAGACAGATAATCTGTGAAAAAAATCAAGCTCCTCTGGCTCCTCCCAGTGTCCTATTGCCATTTGCAGAAAGTCATCCGCTTCCGGTAAAAAAACAACCAATCAGAGCTGCAGTCCGTAACTTTGTTTGTGTTCAAAATGTAGAAAAATGAACATAATAAGCGAGTACACCATGAATCCATTTTCCAAAGCTTGTTTTTAGCTTGTCCTGAATCACTAGGGTACACCTATAATAAGTGTTTCTATTCGGACTATTTTAGATTGCTTCGGGGGTACCGCGGCGGAGGAACCCAGTACCTTTGTGATTCTTCATAGACATAAACAGAGAGAAGTAGTTCCGGCTACGATGTTCTTCCGCAAGACGCAAGCAGTTCTGTTTATTAACCGCTAGAGCGTCAAAAGTTCCCTACCGCAGCTTTAAGAAGATCTCCATTAATGTGTCTTTTACACTGTATTTTAAGTCTTCTGAAGTCATATAGTTGCTTTGCATCAGGAACAGACCCAAATTTAAGTCATTATCCATTGAAAATTCATGATTGAGTACATTCTATTATGGCGCATGAAGAAGCATCACGACAAGTTTGAGCATTGCAGTGAATTATTTTCTTTAAACTTTACACTATGTGATACATTTTTCTAGGTCAACAATTCTATTTTTGATTCATGTAATCCTTACAAATGTTACTATTGTATTTAGCTTGTGAGCGGTTAAACTTGTGAAATTTGGAAACAAAATGAGAGCAAGTAAATGCTGGCAGAAATGTCATTATTTTGAAACTATTCCAAAAGAGCCCTGTGTTTCATTATGTCATTACTGATGTGTCCGTTGCTCTTACAGGTATATTATTGATGGTGCCACGGCTCTTTGGTGTGCAGCTGGCGCTGGGCATTTCGAGGTGGTACGTTTGCTGGTTTCGCACAATGCCAACGTGAATCACACCACCCTCACAAACTCCACTCCGCTCAGGGCTGCGTGCTTCGACGGCCGGCTGGACATCGTACGGTATCTCGTTGAGCACAAGGCCAATCTCAGCATTGCCAATAAGTACGGCAACACTTGTTTGATGATTGCCGCTTACAAGGGCCACACCGACGTTGTTTACTTCCTGTTGGAGCACAGGGCGGATCCTAATGCCAAAGCTCACTGTGGGGCCACTGCGCTGCACTTTGCCGCAGAAGCCGGGCATCTGGATATCGTGAAGGAGCTGGTACGATGCCAAGCAGCAATGGTGGTTAACGGACATGGCATGTCGCCACTGAAAGTGGCGGCTGAAAGCTGCAAGGCGGACGTTGTAGAGCTGCTGCTGTCGCATGTGGATTGCGATGTACATAGTCGCATTGAGGCACTGGAACTGCTTGGAGCATCTTTTGCCAACGACCGTGAAAATTACGACATTCTTAAGACCTACCACTACTTGTACCTCGCCATGCTGGAGCGATTTCGTGATCCCGGGAGGGTTATCGCCAAAGAGTTGCCGTCTCCTGTTGTGGCGTACGGAGGGAGGGCCGAGTGCCGGAATTTGCAAGACTTAGAGGCCATTCGACACGACCGGGATGCACTACACATGGAAGGCCTTATGATTCGAGAACGAATTCTGGGTGCGGATAACATAGATGTGTCGCATCCCATAATATATCGGGGCGCGGTCTACGCCGACAACATGGAGTTCGAACAGTGCATCAAACTCTGGCTGCACGCCTTGCATCTACGGCAAAAAGGAAACCGCAACACGCATAAAGACCTCTTGCGATTTGCGCAAGTGTTCTCGCAAATGGTCCACTTGAAGGAGCCGGTTCGCGCATCGGACGTTGAACACGTTTTGCGCGCCAGCGTCTTAGAGATCCGCCGCAGCATGGAGCGCTTGCAAACCACCACTGATGCTGAGTTGCAAGCGGCCACCGACAGCTACGAATCCAATTTGTTCACTTTTCTCTACCTGGTTTGCATCTCTACGAAAACGCAGTGCGGCGAGGAGGAACGAGCGCGTATAAACAAACAGATCTACGACTTAATACGCCTAGATCCACGATCTCGAGAGGGGTCAACGCTTTTGCACCTAGCGGCTAGCTCTAGTACGCCAGTAGATGACTTCCACACCAATGATGTGTGCAGTTTTCCAAATGCGCAAGTGACCAAGCTGCTTATAGAATGCGGAGCCCAGGTAAACGCCGTGGACCATGAAGGAAACAGCCCTTTACACCTCATAGTACAGTATAACCGTCCCATCAGCGACTTCCTGACCCTTCATGCCATCATCATCAGCCTCGTCGAAGCCGGCGCTCATACGGACATGACCAACAAGCAAAAGAAGACCCCGCTTGATAAGAGCACAACGGGCGTTTCTGAAATCCTTCTGAAGACACAGATGAAGATGAGTCTGAAATGCTTGGCGGCTCGTGCCGTGCAGCAACACCAGATCTTGTATCGGGACCAGATTCCCAAAAGTCTGGAGGAGTTTGTTGAATTTCACTGATCTGTGCTTTTGTTTTTCCATCAGATCTGTTTTTTGGAGTTTGTTTTAACCTATGAAATGGTGCTGAGAACTCCTAATTTGACCTTGTTTAGTGCTCTGCATGGATTGCAAATCTAGAAAATGTAGAACATATATATCCGTTTGAGAGATCTGACTAAATGCGACTGTTGCATTTTATCCCAAAGGAACTGGAGTATCCAGTTTCATTCTGGTTCTTTTTTTAACAAATCGAAGAGGATGTTGATGCTGTGGATACAGGTGGTGCAAAAGACTTATTTTGAAACTGATACGTTTCTTTTTTTGGCAAAGGCATTTTATTGTGTGTTGGACTGTAGACATGACAATGTGAACGGCTTTTTTTTTTAAATAAGCTGCTCTTTTGTCAACATTTTTCATATTTTTTTGTTTTCTTAACATATTTTATAAAAGGTTTATTTAAAACAGAGTGAAAAATGTCTATTTTATAATGAATCAATAGCCGAGAGTTGATATCCTAAAGCTCTGTGCCAGGTGGTTTCTTTTATTTGAATATTAAAATGTGCCTGTAACCCAGAAAGTTGGACGTTTATTATTATTTTTTCCATTATTATTATGGTTCTGTTTTATTTTATTTTATTTTTCTAAACCATGACGCCACTGCAAAGCCAATAAGCGAGTCTGTAATTATGACTTGTGTTAATGAGCACGTGCTGGAGCTCTTTTTGAGTCCCGGGGCCTTATTCTGGATGGTGCTGTTGTGTGAATGTGTGAGCAGCATGTCTTCCTGTTTTTAGCTGTGTGTGTGTGTGTGTGTGTGTGTTTTGAGAGCATGTCAGCTTGAATGTGGAGGTTTTGAACCCTCTTTGTTTGCACCATGTTTTATCATTCAATTACTGAAGATAGATCAATGCGTTTTATTTCCTTACCAGTCATAACAGGATTAAAAACCTAGATCTAAGACACCTGTCCGACTCTGTGTGATTCTGTCGCATTTGTAATTCCAATTCTTAAAGCAATATTTCACCCAAAAACGTAAATTTGCTGAAAATGTCCTCACCCTTCGGTCACCCAAGATTCGTTTTAGATTGAATGGTGTTCGTGGAGTTTTATTCTAAACTCATTATTCTTCTGTGGTCTGATCCATTTCACAGGGAAATTTTGAAGAAGTAACGCTTTCTTTAAGAACAGAAGTGTTGGGTTGTTCTTGATTCTATCAGTAAGGAATTGATTGGGTTGCGAAAAGTGATGGAAGTGCATTTATGCTGAATATCAAGTGAGAGCGTCTTGAGGAATGGTTCATCCAAAAATTTAACTTGGCTAAAAATTTACTCAATCTCAGGCCACCCGAAATGTGGATCAGTTTGAGAAATGGAGAAATGTAGCATTCCATCACTTGCTCACCAATCGATGTGAATGGGTGCCGTCAGAATGAGAGTCCAAACAGCTGATAAAAACATCACAATAATCCAAAAGAAATCAACTGCACGCCAGTCCATCAGTTAACATCTTGTGAAGTCAAAAGCTGCATGTTTGTAAGAAACAAATCAACTTTAACTTCAAACTGTCGCTTTGTGTGGATTACTTGTGGATTATTGTGATGTTTTTATCAGATGTTTTAACTCATTCTGACGGCACCCATTCACTGCAGAGCATCCATTGCTGAGCAAGTGCTACATTTAGATGTATTTCTTAAATAAGAGAATTAAAAAACAAATATTTAGTCTTTTAAATCAAGGTATTGTTAATTTATTCAGTGGTCCAATAAAAGCACGACAAACATTCAGCTGTCATTATTACATGCAATAAAATGGTGACATAAATGACAACAATTAAACCGAGTGACCATAGAATCACCATGGTGTCAAACTGAAAGCTGTGAAGCCATGTCAGAAGAAAACACTGTCCGAAAACATTTTATATTGAAGGACTATGATTAGAACAGAACCTGAAGTATGTAGTATGTATAGTGTGCACAGTATGCTTTTTATGCACCGCATGACTTACATTTATCATGACTGTGCACACTGCACAGAATAATGTAACCATCAATGCAATGCATTTAACTTGATCTTTCACTTTCCCAGTGTGATGAATGGATTGTAAATTTACAAAGAATTTGGTCAGGCCGACATCTTCATAAATACTTTGACTTGAAATGTAAATAACCTTATATGGTTTACACATGGAATGATGCATAGTAGTTCACTTAGTATTTTTCCAATAGTCTGCAGTGTACAGAGAGGTACTATTCCATTCTGAACACAGACACGGTTATTCCAGACAGCGATCATGAAAAGTGTTTAAGGGTAATTAAGATATCTAGAATATTTTAACAATTTATAGCAACCCCCCCCCCCATCTGTGTCTCAGTCTTATATTAATTAAGAGAAATTACATAGAATATTGTACGTTTACAGTATTTTTCATATATATACACACACACACACATTAGTGGTGTCAAACGTGATTAATCACATACAAAATAAAAGTTTTCGTTTACGTAATGTGTACTGTGAATATTTATGATGTTTATAAGAAATACACACATTCAGCATATAATTTGAAATTTTCCATGTGGACATATATATATATATATATATATATATATATATATATATATATATATATATATATAATTTGTAATATATAAATATTTTTAAAATATAATTTTTTTTCTTAAGTATATACATGCATGTGTGCTTATATATACATAATAAATATACACACACATATACTATGTAAACAAAATCTTTTTGGATGTGATTAATCGTGATTTATTGTTTGAAAGCACTAATATATATATATATATATATATATATAGTTGAATTGTTTATGACAGCACATTTGCAGTCAGTAAGTCAGTGAAAAAAAATTCTAATAAAAGCCAAGAGATAAGTCTGAAAAAAAAAAAGTAAAATGTGCATGTTTATTTCAACTACCCTTAAACTCTTTTACCAGTTTTAATGATGAAACACAGATTGAAGCAATACTTCTGATTCCAGCTGCAATGTACTGAATATAAGTGATTATGACCAAATCTCAAATAAATGAACAGATGTTGCAACCAAATGCATTAAGGTGCATAAGTCTATGGTTAAATATTTTATTTTAATCATAGTTTTACATTATATTGCTGAACCTTTTTAATATATATATATATATTTACAGATTTCAAGTTCAAAATTCTTAACAATGTGCAAGTGCATCAAAAAGTCTTACGATTCGGTTCCACAATCTGGTTTGTTTCGTGATATGCAAAACATTTATCAGCTCCAAAACCTCTCAAAACAGTTCAGTCCGAAGCCTCTTCATTAATGTTTTTTCGTTGACTATTACTTTCCTTTCCACCTGTTTCCAAAGTCTCAAACCACATGAGATTACTTCCTCATAAAACACATCTCCACATTCTCTGTCTTAATTGGTCGCACGTCCAGGGGAAGCGAGCTGATTGGTTCTGCATCAGACTGCAGGAGGGCGTGGCAGTGCTCGAGAGCAGCTGATTGGCTGACACACACCCGTGTCTGGAGAGTCCCTGAGTGATTGGATGAGGAGGTTGCCGTGGCATTACCGATCCTCTGCTGTCTTCTCATTGGTCGCCTGCTCTTCCCTCTCCCTCTTCTGCCTGCTGAAGAATCCAAGCTGCAGATGAAAGAAAAACAGTTATTTGTTTTGAATAAAATAGCAGTATCATCCTGAGAGATCTGACCTTTAACAAGCCCTAAAATAAGTGTTTCTTATGTAAATGTAAGTTTCTGATGTGCAAATTTAGCTCTACTTAATCTTGTATAAAAGAAAATCAAGCATATGGACAGAATTTAAGCTTGCTTCTGGATAAAAAGGGATTTCAGTTGATAATTAAATAATAATAATTCAAGCCAACATAATGAATGTTTGTTAGCCCAACAGCCAAATATCAGTGTTATTTTAATATTATTTATTTATATTTTGAATTAGATTTTATTTTCAGTTCATTTAAGCTTCATTAATTAATGTGCTGCTGTCGTTATTATTATTGTTTTATTTTTTTTAAGTTTTAGTCATTTTAGTACTTCAGTACTTAAATACTTCAACTTATATAATTTGAAATTTTAGTACATTAGTTACATTTTAGTAATTCAATTATAAATCTATATTTAGATTTTTATTTAATAGTTTCAGTTTTAGCATTTTTAGTATTTCAACTTAAAATTATTTTATTTCAGTTAGTTGCCAATTGAAAATGAAAAAAAAAAAATTGTGAAATTTTCATCTCTAAAAAAATAAATATTTATTTTATTTGAATTCTATTTTGAATTACAGAAGACAAGGTTTAATAGTTTAATTATTAGTTAACAATAACAACATTGCCAAATATTAGCATATTAAAATGCATCATTTTTTACATTTTAAACCACTTTATTGTGCTGTATGCATTTTAAAATGCCATTCGTAGGCAGATTCACCCTAAATTAAACCAGAAATAGTCTAAAATTAGGCCAAAACAGCTTGATCTCCTTTCTTTTAATCACCCAAATGAAGTGTATTTACAAATGTACTGCAGTCTTTATTAATACATATTTTCCAATTAGCTTGGTAACTGTGAATAAAATCCATTCCAGACCTTCCAGAGGGCCAGAACCAGCAGGGCCAGGAGCTGAAGTCCTCCCAATGTGCTCCCAACTATGACCCAGATGGGAATCCGGTAATCTTCCTCCTTCCTAATCTCCAGGATTATCTACACAACCAAACGCTAAAAGTCAAATTCGTGGAAGAATCAGGTTTACAAGCTCAGGCTTCATATGCAAACCTGCATAAATGAATGTTAGAAGATGTGTGTATGATTCAGTTGCACCAGTTATCAAGAAAGAAAAGACATCCATAAGGGGGCAGCACATCACTTAAGTTATTTTGGTTCTAATATTTGGCAAATGGTCTTTCCTTCTCATTACACCCGTGGACTTCTCCTTCAAGCACAAGCAAGTGTAATAAAGGAACTCAGATGCATCATTAAATATCCATGAAGATGAAGTTGCTCATGAAGCGTACTCACATGTCTCATGGGTCGTTCCTCGTGGAGGAACATCGGACTTGAGGGGCTCAACTCGACTACAGCCGTCATTACCAGATCTAACCGTTTAAATTTCACCTGAGGAATGAGATGAAGAGTTTTTTAATCGCATCTCTGAAAAATAAAATAAAATAAACGCTCATAATTTAAAGTCCTCTTCGATGTTCATTAAGAAATTAGCACAATAGCTTGCTTTGGGAAAACCGATATACATAATTAATGGAAAAATTGATTTTTTTAATAACACATGGACTCCTTTAAACAATTTGCAAACAAGTAGATAATGTGGAATGTAAAATAATAATCCTAATAACACCAAACAATAATGTGAACAAATGCCTGATGAGAGAAATTTCTATTATTTTACAAGAACAGATACTAGTCTGATAACTGTAATTTTCTTGTTAATTTATAATTATTATTTATATTTTTAAGTGTAATTTGTGTGTATATATATATGTAATGCAATAACATTTTATAATATTATTTTTTATATATGACAGGGTGGAAAACATTGGATACATAAAACGTGTAACATTTAATAAAAATATAACTTGAAAACTAAAAAAAACCTGTATACATTTTGTTAACAATTAGGTAAAGTGGCACATAAAATCATGATGACAGTAAACAAATTCCTTATGTGAAAAATTATAATAATAGATACTGTACTGATAAATATAACTGTCATTAATTTTCCTATTAATTTGTTACACACACACACACACACACACACACACACACACACACACACACACACACACACACACACACACACACATTCATATAACATAAATACATATACATTATATATGTGGGATACTCACAGCTAATAAAGAGTGCAGATTGAGGTGTCCTGTGGCGGTGATGATGACGTCTTCTTGGGGAAACAGGTTGATTCTACACTGAGATAATAACGTGTCGCTGGTGGATGCATTCTGTGAACACAAATAACACAATATGAATGACATGAAATACTTTTTGATCTCTTGGAAACTGAATGTGCCAGAGAGGAAACTGTAAGTGAATCATTTCCAATTTGGAACAAATGTTGGTGTTATCTTTAGCCAACAGGAAGTGATTAATCGGGTTGGGTGGTTCGTTTTCATCAAGCTCACTACTGCAGATGGATGCAGTCTGTATATCACAAAACTTCTGAGTTTGGACGATGAGTAAGGAGTTTACCATGTGTGGGTTGAGCGAGAGATCCTCCTGTGAGGACGAGCCGGCGGTAATGACACGAGGAGCGTTGCAGTGTGAGCCCGCCGTCTGAAACCAACACACAGTGGTTAGTGTACATTTGCAGTTCATTTACTCAGGCCAACCAATATATTTTTCTTCAGTAGAACAGTAAAGAAGATTTTTAGCAGAAACTCCCTACTGAAAAAATTTTTAATGGTTAAAATGAGACTTGTATTGGTTTTAATGGAAACCGTAATGGACCCCATTGGGTTTCTACTGATAATTGGTCACCTTCTATTGGTGGCTTGTTAAAACCAATACATCTGAATGGAATATGTTCCAAAACACACTACAGAAAACCATTTTTAAATGGTATTAATGGTTAAAAGTTATGTAATGGTATTGGTTGTGGAAACCATTAGAAGTTTCTTTGATGGTTTCTATTGTTTGTTTTATTTTTCAGCAGGACTGTGATCCTTGGTGATTCATAAAATGCTACCATCACTTTGAGAGGCAAAACAGGCAGCACAAAATGAATTCCCATGGCTCCTGATGATTTATTGAGTGCAAGAAACTGAACATTATTTATAACATTACTGTTATCCTGGGGAAAACTGATTCTTTTTCGTGAACTGATTCTTTCTGACAGTTTGAACTGGTTCAGTTCAATACTTTATTTTCGCAATCACTTCAATGCTAAATGTAAAGCAAAAATATTATATTAAAGCACCTACTAAAGATGCAAAATGTGGATGTGTTACGTATCTAAAGCTTATAAAGTGAATAAACTAGTCTTCTTTTCACCTAAACAAAGAGAAACCATAAAAACATTTATTTATCTCCTTCATTCGAGTGTTCGGGTCAAACCTGCACACATTTCAGGCGTCTGAAAGGGAGTTTTGATCTGAGCTGCTTGAGCCATAAACTGTTTCTATCTGGTGAACTGATTCAATCAGTGATTCAATCAGTTCACTAAAAAAACTAGTTCAAAAGAATGATTCGTTTATGAATGAGACATCATTGACCGTTTCCCTAAGGCTCTGGATAATAATCTTGTAAATAATATTAACCTTCTTGCACAGACTGATCGTTTGGCTTCGTAAGACCTCAATATATCGTCAAAAGCCTTGTGAATTAAAAACGGACAGCGGTTGATGCATTATATGAATCACCAATGGCTAAAAATCTTTAGTGCTAAAATCTTCTTTACTGTTCTTCTGAAGAAAAGCAATCTTGGATAACCTGAAGGTAAGTAAATTAACAGCACGTATATTTTTGGATGAACTATCCCCTGAAACGCACGCCACAAGTCATTCTTGATAACCAAACAGATGAGGATTTACACGAGAGCAGTACTCACTAAAACAATGACTGATTGAATTCAAGCTGTGTCAGCTCAAATAAACTGCACAAACAGATTGCTTGCATTATGAATCAGGCAAAATAACAAGCTCTGGAAGCAGTGAAAGCATTCATTTACAACAACCATGACACAACGCTCAGTTTCAGATGAACTGTTTCGAAACAAGGTCACAGTTTGAGGCTGAAATTCGATAATGAGCATAATTAATGCAAAAAAAATGCACCTGAGTAATATCCAAGTCTGAGAGGCGCAGGAGAGCGTTTGCATTTCTGGTCACAGCGAAGACGTTTAACGTGAAGAGAAGCTCAGATACGGGAAACATGCCGAGGTTCTGGATCTGCAAAACACATAGCTTTAGGAGAAGCATCTCGGAAGTCCAAATAAAATATTTATTTTGTTCAGGTGCCCAGCGTTTGTGCTCTGATTCATTCTGGAGAATATTATCTGAAAGCTGGTTTGGATGTGAGGAGCCCACCTGATAAGAGAGATTGAAGGGTGGTCCGGTCCCAGCGGGGACGCTCTGGACAAGCTCAGGTTTGATCTCAAAACGGGACGGGCTGGAATCTCTGAAAGAAAGACTCACAGTGTGAATGACTCAATATGAATTAATCCTTTACCAGCTTGAACCTCACGAAACCTGTCAAGAACACGTCTATGACATATTTCACCTCAAAAATCAGAGGAAAAAATAATGCAGTTTTTAATCCTCATTTCGTCCCACTTTGGACCATTCAGATTTTTTTATTCAGTTTTTATTAATATTTTGAATTATTTTTTTCTGTTTCCATTTAAAAAAAAAATGTATTTCAGTTAAAGTTGTTTTTTGCATTTGTTATATATATATATATATATATATATATATATATATATATATATATACACACACACACACACACACACACACACACACACACACACACACACACACGTCATAACTGAAATAACATTTCTAAAAATTATTTTTTATTTATTAAAATGGATATATATATACACACACACACACACACACACACACACAAACACAAACTGAAATAACATTAATAATAATAATAATAATAATATAATATAATATACGCTTGCCTTTTGGACATTTTTCTGTGAGATACACACTACTGTGTTACCTTGTGAAGAGAATATCAGCCTCATATTTCAGATTATGATGTATGTCATTGATGTTGTCTTCTGGAGACATTTCTTCACCTTCACTGCAACGAAACAGACAGATTAATCCAAACATGAACAAAATCTATAGCTTAATCAACCACAATGTTTTTTTAATATGAATAATAATTTAATCTACATTCGTTTTATACATAAAAAAAATATATACATATATCCTCAGACGAGATTCTCATGGGTTCAAAGGTCACGACCTCACCTGGAGACCCTCAGAGTGATCTGGACGTAGTTCAAGAAGACAGATCTGCTGAACTCAAACTCCAGTCGAAAACACACCTGGATCAATCAAACGACATGTGAACGAAAGACAACTAAAGGACAGACTGTTCTTCTAGACGTGTGCCACCAGTGTTTGAGTGATCAGATATATTGAGACGAGTCAGTCTCACCTGAGCGAAGGACCTCATGAAGGGCGCGCTTATGTTGCAGGTTCGGTAGAGGCTCATTTCATCAGAGTTTGGACACTCGATTGCAATGTCTGCAGGTGCCTGAAAAACAAACACACTGTCAAATTTCTGCGGAGAAAAGCCCACAAATAAAGATCGTTCCAAGACATTATGGAGTAAATCACTGAATGGACAAAAAGTGATTTAAGTAGTCAATGTACTGACTCCAGAAGTTTTATTTGCACCAGTGAACTACAGTCCACATAAACTCAGTTTACAGTTTGGTTCATGAATCTCTCTGATGAAGACATATGTCATTCATAAAAATCCTTCAATGTTTAGGAAATTAAATGATTTGAATATTCAAATATTAAACATGCATCGATTGCCATTGGCTGTTTTTTCAGGTGTTTTGCATTATGAGCTCCTATTCATTTGTGATTACGGAGTTTATTAATTTTTTATGTATTTGAATTAATTAGATTTATTTTCCATTTATTAATCATTAATATAATTTCTACTCAGTAAAATACAGTATTTTATAGCAGTATTTGTTTAACATTTGAATCAATATATTTATCTCGAAAGATTTATATTAAATATTTGTGTGACTTTTCCATGAAAATTTGATTTAAGGTCTAGAAATCACACTTTTAAAAAAGTCTCCCATATATCCAGGTTGGTCAAGACCATGGGAACCCTGGTAATTAAATAAAAATGGCTGTTATTAAGAGAACAGCTTAAAACAAGAAACATGATTTCACTTTACATCTCGATTTTTAGCTTACCGATTTTATTTTTTTAAATACCGGTGAATTTATATCACTTTTTTAGTCAGTTGTGATTACAGAGATTATTTCCTTAACTTTTGAGTCTTTATAATGAATTAAATTAAATAAAAAATTTATAATTTGCATTAAAATGTCCTTTACAGATTCAGACTGTTCTTTAATAAAAATAGCCGTTGTCCAGCAAACATTAAAATAAAAACATGGTGTGTTTACATCTTAATTCTTAGCTGTTTTATCTTATTTTATCGCTTGATTTGTCTATTTTAATATCATTTTAACATGTCTCTTAAGGCTGTTTGTGTGGCATATATGTGAACCTGGACCACAAAGCATATGGGTCAGTTTTCAGAAATTTAGATTTATGCATCATCTGAAAGCTGAATAAATAAACTTTCCATTGGTGTATGGTTTATTAGGAGGACAATATTTGTCTGAGACACAACTATTTGAAAATCTGGAATCTGAGGGAGCAAAAAAATCTAAATATTGAGAAAATCATCTTTAAAGTTGTTCAAATGAATTCTTAGCCATGCATATTACTAATCAAAAAATTTGTAGACTTCATGGAACATGATCTTTACGTAATATCCTAATGATTTTTGGCGTAAAAGAAAAATCGATAATTTTGACCCATACAAGGTTTTTTTTTTTTTTTTTTTTGTCTATTGCAAAAAATATACCTAAGCAACTTGAGACTTAAGGTTTTGTGGTCCAGGGTTACTTATGTGTTGCTCAGTCACTTATCAGGTTCCAGTGAGATTAGGTTAGGCTCTGGATCATGACTCATAGTTTCCCTTTAACTCTTGACCTCTTTATCAGCAGCCCCTTCCATCTCACGTCTGAAGTCCTTCTTTAATGTCCTAAACCCTCATAAATACAGTTTAGGCCTGGGCTGAGACTCAGATCAGAAAACAGACCTTCAGCACCAGACTGGAGAGCTGGAGGTTTGGAGAATGTGTGATGTGCAGCATCGTGCCGTAGGCGTTTTCTCCGCGGTTCTCTAAACGCGCCTCCACCAGAACTTTCCTCCGGCCGGCCTCCACCAGACGCTCCCCACTCGTCCTCTGATGGACACACGGCGGCCACGAGGAGCGCTCGCGTCGCCCGCAGAACTGCCTGAAAGACACACGCATAACAGGGTTTCTGAAGGTTCATCCAGGAACTTGTTTAAGCTTGGGCCTTATTATAACAATATTAGTAATTCGACGCAAATGTCTAAAGAGTCTTAAGTACAGACATAAGAAGTCGTGTTTTCTGAGAAATGGATTGAAAGTTTATGATTAAATAAGCACAAAATATCAGCTAACGGTTCAGAAAGGTTTTTTTTATACCCCACTGACAGATTGTTCAGAAAACATGACTTTATATCTTCATTTAGCATCTGTTTTGATTAAAGGATGCTTTGATATTTATACTGGAAAACAAGTCGAGTAAGAAAATCCCAAAAATATATATAGATTTTCTGTCGTGTTTTCCATTACAGATACAAGATATTCTTAAATCATGATACATTTACTTTGACAAATTTTCAAGTAAATGCATCTTGATTCAAGTATATTTAGACAGTTATACTAGAAAACAAGTGAGAAAATCCATTTTGCAGTGTATGAATTTATGACTTTATACCCAATTTGAGATGTTTTTAGAGCCTTTATTTATGAATTAGGACTTTTTAAGACCAGGTGAAACCCTGCTTAAGGACTGTGGTGTTTCAGTGTGTGAGAAACAGCTGTGATGTGCGCTTGAGGACATACCTGAGATCTAATAGATCAGAGCTGCTCTGCAGGACGAGGTTGGGAACACACTGATCGTCGTTATCACAACCGTTCCAGAATGGTAGCTGGAGAGAGAGAAATGTCATTTGGAAGGATGCAAGACAAAGGTGTTATCAGTGTGTGTGTGTGTGTGTGTGTGTGGGTGTGTGTGTGCGTGTGTGTCTGACCTCTGACTGCAGACTGGTGGGCCACCTGTCGTCCAGCACCGGCCCTTCATCTGTGTTCTGCAGGCCTACGTTAACACTGAAGATCAGGGGTCGTGTGTAATCTGTCACTTCCTGCGTAAACAAACAGTAAGATAACATTTCAGCACTGCAAAGATGATTCATGTTTTCCAGTACAAATATCTAATATTGCTAAATCAAGATATTTCCCAAAATATCTAAATAATGCCAAAATATCTACGTTTAAAACCATGTTTTAAGTATACTGTAAATGCACTTAATTTTCAAATTAATTTTTTTGAAAGACTCAATATTTGAAGTTAGTAAAAATTGTCGGATATTTTTTACTGGAAAATAAAATACAAATCTGAAGTATTTACATTTTTTGCATATTGCACAAGCATTACTATTCCTGAAAATGAACTCATATTTATAAACATTAACACATGTTGTCATCAAATATTAAATAACTACTAGTGGGGTAAAAATTTTTGAAATATTAGCTGTAAATGTGAATCAAATATGACAGGAGTGGACATTTCTAAATAAAGACATTTTTATTGCATATTATTACATAGTCCTCTGTAATATTTGAATCTGATTGGTTAATTGCAGTTGTTCAAAAGAACAACATTTATTTAAAATATAAATATTTTGTTACATTATCAATGTCTTTACTGGCACTTCTAAACAATTTAAAGTCTGTGTGAACCAGAAGTCGCTGCTGACTTAATTTCAGTATGATGACATACTTTCAACTGAAACAGAATATTAAGTAGAGGGCGGGGTTTAATTTCTGAGCTCCTCCTCCAATCTTTCACTCGCAGCATACTAACAGTTGAAGGGGAGTGGTTAAGTAAAATCTGCCAAAGCTGTCAAACTGATATCATCAGAGCAGGAAGCGGAAGCAAATGATCAGATTTTGACAAAATATATTTTTAACTTGCACTGATTAATTGTTCACTTTAAGACAAACAATTTGCACTAACAAAATCAATATTGTAGATTTTGGTTTCATGGGGACTTTAATGCATCCCTGCTGAAAAACTAATTTCTTACAACCATAAATATTTAAATAAAAAAGCAAGTACTTGCTACTGCCAATGCAAACGGCGATACGGTGCCATGAGTATTTAAGATATACTGCTGCTGCACAACTAGCATTTAATAAAAACCCATAGCAGATCTATACAGGTGGAGCTGGGGAAGGTGGAGGGTTTCAGAGAAACGCACTGTATGAATCTCAAGTGAATGCTAGCCAGCCATATAAATGCAAGGCAGTAAGCTCATTTGCTGCATATGTGGCATGAGCCAATCAGCTTGCGCCAAGTCGTTTAACTCTCTGAATATCATCAGTTACATTAACAACAAATTTCTAGTAGATTCATTAATATAGAGCTGAAATGGATAAAAGTGACTGCAGTGTGAATACTTGTACAGAACGTGGCTCACATGAACATGGAAATACACTTTCTGGCAGTAATCTGAGTCCGTCCGCAGGGTGACGTCTCGGGGCTGTGGCTCTTCAGTGCTGTCCAACACGGCTCTGGGGAAATAGCCATTCTCCTCGAAACCAAAGCTGTACCTCAGCGCTGAACAGAAAAACATCATCTCAATGTCAACAATAGCAGCATCTCTGTTCATGCACCCGTTTCCAAATATAAAGTTACTTTACAAGAGTAATGCACCTAACAATCTTAAAAATAAAGCATCCAAAGTTGTTGTTTTTTTTTTTTTTTTTTTCACAGCAGCCATTTTTGGTTCCACAAAGAACCATTCAGTCAAAGGTTCTTTAAAGAACCTTCTCTTTCCTACCTTTGGTTCTTCAGATGTTAAAGGTTCTTTATGGAACCATTTAGACTAAATACATTGTGAAGCACCTTTATTTTGTTGGGAATGTACGAAAACAACCCAAATTTAAGCTATTTTAGGGTATTCAGATTTGGATATTTTTAAACGACAATCTGTTAAGCATCTCCTTTTGTGTCCTTCTGAAGAAAACAGAAGAATAAATGACAGACTTTACATTTTTGGAGAAACTATAGCCAGCATTTGATAAAAAGGTGAATGCTATCTGTCTGTTTGTGACTCTCAGACACATTTATGTTCTGTCCTGATCTGATAAGTTCCAGATGGGAAATGTAGGGGATGCCTGACACAGTTTTATGATGGTTTCCAAGGACTCCTCTCGCTCTAAATGCAGGGATTAAAGAGTTTTCTCTTTGGCTGGAGGCTTTATGCATTAGGAAAAACTGTTCTGATATATTAAAGAGTGACCTTTCGAGCAAACATCTGAAAGACATTACTCACAGGCAGAGGACGCTGGAAAATACAACGAATGTGCATTTATCATTCAGCCATCTGATTGGTCCAGTTAGAGTCCAGTTACATACCGACTGTTTTTGGATCTGTGATCGGTGTCCGCTGCGTGATGTTCAGGCAAACGGTGGCCAACATACACGACACCTCTCGACCTCCTCGGATGCAGTCTTTATTAAAAACATTGATTTTCGAAGGCTCAAAATGAATGCTGATCCCCACGCGGACGACACTGCGAGACCTGTTTGAAAACACATGAAGTTATAATACTGCGTCAGGAGAATTCAGGAGATATCAATTAGGTATTATTTTTATTTCTCCTAAAATCCTAAATGAGAATTGCAATCTAATAGAGATGAAACAGTGTTAAACACAAATAAAAAATATAGAGCTAAAGGTATTTTGATCTTTTGATAATTGAGTTCATGCTGAGATTACAATGGTATTTTTTTGGAAGCAAGAGACTTTTATTTTTGTTTGTTTATCTACATTTAATCTTACTGCTGTCTATGATTTTAGTTTAAGTTAACTATAATAACCCTGTAAGACACAGCTCTGGAAATGTGTTCTAGTTTGAGCTATCGGTTCGTAAGTATGACTACTAACTAAACCTGTACACAACCTCTTAACTCACCAAAGCAGAACTGCGGCACCTAAAGCGCCCACCGACAGATCTATGAGCTCATCTCCATTCACATCCATCATCCCATGTACACTTCGGCCGAAATAACGCAGACCTGGAGAGATGTCACGTGCGGCTATTCTCTGAGATGAGTGACAAGAATAAAAAAATAAGGTACGAAAGGTCATACCTGTTGTTATATTCTATATTTTGGCTTGACTAATGCCGTTTAATCATGTTTATTAAATATCAGTGACTCCCAGTTGAGTCGTACCTGTTTGTATTTGGGTTGGATGCTGTTTTGTTGGCCGTAGAAGAGATAGATGGCTCCCTTGTGATTGTCCTCCAGTGGTGCACCCACTACCAGCTCACCGAAGCCGTCGCCATTCAAGTCCGGAAGAGTGGACACGGCCGCGCCAAACCGTGAATCATGGGTCTTTTCTGATGGTCCAAGAGTCCCATCTGGTATAAAAAAGCCCTGCGAAAAAAAAACAGAGAAAGAAAGACAAGATAATATTTAGAAGCAAATACTAGTATACTAACCTTAAGCATGCAACAATGTTGTTGACCACGTGGCATCCGAACCATCTCAGACGTTTGTTTGAGGTTCATATGTTTGTTAAAATAATCAGTTGATCCATTATAATCAGTAATGCAGTCTACACTACACTAAAAATATATAGAATTCAGCAAGATTTGCTTAAAAACAAACAGTTTTTAATGAAAACACTTAATTACACAGAGTCTTTCTGTAAACAAGTACTCTTTAAGAAAGCATGATGCTGTTGTGTTTAAGATGCTGTCACCTGTGAGCTGATGGTGTAGATGTAAACTCTGCCTTTCTCCCACCCTTTGTAGAAGTACATGGGAGCTCCGACAAGTAAAAGATCCGTCAATCCATCGTCATCCAGATCAATGGGTGCCAGCTCACTCCCATAATACGATCCGATCTACAATTCACCCAAAAACGGTCTGTGAGCATTTGACATGCACATACGTTGGGACATAGTTTAGGTATCTGTTTTGGGTAGTTTTTAAATTGTATTAACAGTGCTTCCAACTTTTGGGTTCAACTTGGAGTGAGAATTCCTAAATGGGGTAGTTTGGGAGGGAATTTAACTACCCCATTTAGGGATTCTCACTCCATATCAGAAAAAAATAAAAAAAAATTATCTGAGTTATCTGTTTTTGCAAATAAACTTTTATTGCTGGGGTGGTTACCCTACAGTTGTTCAGGATGTAGGAATGGCGAATGA
This sequence comes from Carassius gibelio, assembly GCF_023724105.1. Taxonomy (NCBI): domain Eukaryota; kingdom Metazoa; phylum Chordata; class Actinopteri; order Cypriniformes; family Cyprinidae; genus Carassius; species Carassius gibelio. The sequence goes on from NC_068420.1 coordinate 3,905,443, forward strand.
CCCAATAAACATTACTGGCACAATGGTATAAAACTGTAAATTTCTAGTAAATTAACCCCCACTGCCACTTATACCAACAACAGAAAAAAGCACAGTTAGAATTGCAAAATATGTGGGAGGGCGTTGCTTTTGAGCGACTATATTGTATTGCAATAGGTTACAAACTTTTTTTTTATCGCTTCCTTGACTATGTGGCTAAAAACCAAATGTGAGACATTCAAACTGACCAATCAGCAGATTACAGCTTCACCCACTGGTGAAGTCTTTGATTATTTTTGACCCTATTATATATAGTGACAACTGGTCACTGGTGTTCCTCAAGGATCGGTTCTTGGACCTCTCCTCTTCTCCATATGCACTACATCACTGGGTCTCATCATACAGGCACATGACTTCTCCTACCATTGCTATGCTGATGACACACAGATACAATAGCAGGGCATTTTATTATGCACATAAATATGAAATAGTATACTTAGCCTGTAATAAATTTATTTGAAATACATTTAAGTATATCTATTTTTCACTAGGGTATATTAAGACCATGCATTTTACTGTCAGATGAAAAATAAACATTACAACATTCTAGTTTTAATCTATAGCCTGTTTTTCTATTGAAACGATGGAAGATATGATGTGCGGCAGGTTCTTCTGAACTTGCATTTCAACCCTGGAAGTTCCTGCCGGCTTTACAAACACAAGAAAACAGGAGACGCACTTTATCACATTCCCGTCTAAGTGCTTTCCTGAGGGCTCATACACATGGTCTGGTGCATAACAGGTTGATGTCTAAATGAATGTTGTGGTCGGCGACTGGCAGCATTTGAAACAGTAAGCGTTTATTGTGTGCATTCACTGCAGGGCATGCATACACACACACACACACACACACACACATGCAGATGAGATGCACATGGGCTACAGAGACGCCTGCCCATCTGGAGCGGGTGACTGAGTCTAGACCTTCACACGCTGTCTCCTGTCCGCACACATGGTCCGCATTAATCTACTGATGTGCCTCTCCAATCAAACACGCCACCGTATGAGAGAAAGGAGGTATGATGGAAAAATGCAGACAGATGGATTAAGGAAGCAGTCTGGGTAATATTCACCATTTAGGCCAAGTGCACACTACTAAACTCACTAAACAGCTGCAGTACTTTTACATGCACCATTTCATGCAGATTAGCTCTATTATAGATTATTGACAAGACGGCACTATTTCCATGGAACAATTGACTAGGGAAAGCAGGACGTGAATGGAATGTTGTTTAAAAGATTGTGGACATTTTGTTCTGATAATGGCAGGAGAAATTGTTCAAAAGATGGAGAAGAACATTATAACAAGGCTGTTTTTGCACTGACACATGGGCTTTTTCATTTTTGCAATTTCATGGTTTTCTGTGGGTCATTGCCAAGACATAGGTGTTTTACATAGGTGTAGAAAGTCTTAAATTTATTGTCATGGCATTAAATGTTATATGAAATGCAAAAATTTAAATCTATAAATATGTAAGCATGGTCTGTATGCCAACAAATCTTACAACAAGAATCATAAGATGACATTAAAACACTCTATTTAAGCATAATTTGAAATATAATACAATTAAGTATACATCTAGAATTTAGTATTATAGCAGTAAAATTAACACAGTGTGAAATTTTATATTCACAGAAGTTATTAGAAACATTGAAGTAGACACTTTATTTGCACTGTCGCTCTATTTATTTTTATTCATGTCATTAAATGTCAATTTTTTAGATTTTTGCACTTGACAATGACTAAATTACTGAGGAGGAAAATCACTTTTCTTTGCTGCTGCCAATTTACCCTAGTGTCTGTAAGTACCCTCTCAAGTATGCACACTAGAAATCTTGGCAACAGGCAGCTGGCTACAATTTTGCACTCCCAACATTTTTTTAATTTTTAATGTTTACATGCCATTTTTTTAATTTATTTAAGGTCAAGTATCTTTGCAAAGTATATATTAGTTTTTAATGTCCAGTAGCCTCACTGTTGACCCCTGGCATGTTTGGTACCATGGTATTCGTGGAAGTGCCACGCTCTACTTGGAAGTGTAGTGTGTTCTTGGCTTCACCTGCTGTCCGTACAGTGAGTACAGTATGGTGAGGTTGCCGCTGTTGGTCAGTGTAAAGATGACAACTTTCCCTGTGTGGTTAAATCGAGGAGCTCCAGCGACGTACAGCTGACCGTGTTGAGCCGAGACGACTGAAGACACCATGTACCCTACAAACAAGTGTCAATTTTACACATTATACACACAGTCAATATGACAAACATTGCCTACTGGCTTAGAGAAAATACACAATTCAAAAAAGCATTAATACAATGAAAACTCACATGCATTTTCTTCCTAGTTTGGTGCTGGTTATTTAAGTAGCCTTAAATGTCTTAAAATTAGTCCATGCTACAAATGTAAGAAGTTTGATAGCTTGCATGGGGAACAGATTGAAATCCATTTAAACATGTTTCTTTCCATACCTTATGATTCCTTTCTTTCAAACTTGGCAGGTCTTTTTTGATTTCAATGCATGCAAAAACCGATGCCGTTTAGTGTCGTCGACATCCAATCTTAATTTGGTGAGTTTTACTAAGTGCATGCATAAATTAAACTGGTAATGAATAGAGTGAACATTCTTAACCATTTCTTTTATGTTCTACAGAAGAAAGCCAGTCGTTTTGGAACTTGAGGGTGAGTATACATCCTTTTTTTGTCAGTCATGGAATCAGTTCGTCATTTGGTACTGACCAAAAACGTTTCTTACCCAGATATGCTCCATGGTTCTTCAGTTCCTCTGGGAACTCTTTCATATACGAGGATTTGGGTGGGATGACTTTACCATGACGGGTCTCTTTCAGAACAGCTCCGTTCCAGTCATATGCCCCAACGGCACCAACCAGAATACCATCCTTTAAGAGAATGGATTGCATCTTCAGTTATTTACATTTACTTTTAACATAAACCACTGCACTTTTCTGAAAGGGAAATGCATGTGCAGTCATAAGTGAAAGAGAGAAGACACAGAGTGTTGAATCAGAGATCTGGCTCCGTGTACCTGCAGTGAGAACTCAGTGAGTGTTATGGGATGATGATGACTAATGGCCTGGCAGTGACTTCAGCGGTATAGAGAATGCAAACAGAGAGATATGCCAAACCTCTCCGGCACCGATCCTAGAGCTCCTGCCAAAACTCTGCACTGCATTAACATCTGGGACTTTAGGATTCAAATCCATAGAGAAATTGCCCATTCCCAACCAATACCACCACTACACTCAAACACGCTTGCTCTTACTGCAGTCCTACTCCAGTTCTGATTCCCAGTCAGACTGAATGTTCAGTACTAACCAACTTAATGAATGACCCAAGCACAAGTCCAACGCCACAATGCTAGAAAGCTGCAAGAAGTTAAAGGAATTGCAAGCAGTTGCTAAAGTGTTGGTTTCTACGCTGTTGCATTGTGTTATTTTAATGTAATTTATGTAATATTATAGTATTTATTTATATTTTAAATTAGCTTTTAATGTTTCCGGTTTTCTTTTAATTTGTAGTAATTTTAAGTGCTATGTCAATTTGATTAATTTTGTTTAATACTTTTTTAGCTTTAACTTTATTACAGTATTAATTCATATTTTAAACTAGCTTTAATTTGTATATTTTCAATTTTCTTTTTAATTTTTAGGTTTATAAATAATTTTAAGGTTATTTGTCTATTTAATTAGTTTTTTTATATTTCTATTTAGCTTACATTTGTTTTTATTTACATTTTAGGTAGGTTTAGGAATTTCAGTTTGTGGCCATTGCAACATTTATTTCTTAAATTTTTTTTTAAAGTTTTTCCATCTGATAATTACATTTTATTTAATTTCAGATTTATTTCAATTATTGAATTTTTTTAACAATCACAACTCTTGTGTTCTGACATTGTTTCTATACCATTTTTCAAGTGTTTTCGGCGACTGCTTGAAGTAGTTTTTAGTGTGTTGCTATGTGGTTGCTTCCTTGCCCAAGTCACATTTTCCAGTTTAGGTAGATTTTTTCCAAAAAATTTTTTTTTCATTTAATAGTTCAATTCTCCAAAAATGCACCATACTTCAAATATAAATTTTATATCAGCCAGGTTTTGAACAAATTAAAAACAAAGCTGCCATATAGGGACTACAATGGTTGTTTGAGTGTCCAAGCATGTAGGAAACCATGAAAGTCTTAGAAAGTAATATTAACCAAAGAAAAAAACGATTCTAAAATGTATTAGATATTCTCGAGGGAAACTCTGGCTTAAAATTGCCACTTTGCTCCTGCTGTTTGGACTATAAACTGAACAGCTTCAGTGACAACTGGCTTAGCAAACTGCACTAATAATATACTACACAAACCATATTCTCCAAGAGGAAGACTCAGGCAATTTGCAGTTTAATGCACAGGAGAGATATCTTCCATACAAATGGTGGTCATGTCAGGGATCTGGACCACCCTTTGAGATTAAGCGGACAGAAAAGTCTCTGCGAGCGAGAGCAGCAGTCATCTGTGAGTCTGACTGAAGACCTAAAACTCTCTGCATGCGTTCACTGCCAGATTTCCTCATGCAATGTCGACGTGGACACTTTGACAGAGTTCCATGGCACATTTGCACAATAAACTCTCTCCAACACACTCTGTGTGTTGTTCCATTCGCTTTTTATTAGCGGTGCTTGCAAACCCCTGAACAAACCCTTAAGCCAGAGTATTAAACTTCAGTATGTAACTTTGTGCTAAAGAAATAAATATATACTCCCTCAAATTGTGTGGATTATTGAGGAAAACACTAGCAACCACCCAGAACACCTAGCAACCATCTGGAAATGGTGCAATGATGCAAAGTCAGAAATAGCATCATTTTGAATTTCTAGCAAAACCTACTCATGTCTTTACAAATTGGCAATGGTTTCAATAGTTAAATGTAGTTAGGTAACATTTTACCATTTAAAATGTAATGTTATTGTGACTATGCACTCTGTCTTTCCTCTTTAATATTTTGCAGGCGCATAAAGAGGATAATTAATGTAGTGATGTTTTATTGTCATTAACATGAACACGAACATGGATTCATGCCAGCATTAACTAATAATTTCTGAAACCGATTCGGAGTAGCACATATAAATTTAAAATGAATATAAATGTAGCACAATTATGCTGCCTCGGAAGATTGTTTCTTTTATCAAAAATATCGAGTTGAAACGCTTTGTGGCGAAGGCAATCCCAGAATGCATTGCAGGCTCAATATTTGTGTTTTCTTTGGATTTCAATGCTTGCTGAAGAACCAAGTTGTGTGCTAATGTCAAACTGCATTGGAATCAATTGTAATTGTTATGTGCGTGACACACTAGGCCTTTTGAGTGATCCTTTTGGAGAATTTATTTCATTTTCATTTTTGATTCTATTCAGTTTCATCCATTTCACCAACGTAGACATTCGACAGCAAGGTTTTGGAACAGAGTTTTTCAAGGATTGGCAGCTCTTTATAAAAAAAAAGCAGTGAAATCTAGTATGCCATGTCCACGTCAGTGACCCAAGCTAATAAACCAACTTCCAAACGTTTTATTTCCATCTGATTAGGTTTTATTTACTGCAGTCTTGATAGACGCCGCACTCTCAACTCTCGAAAAGTCATTCCTTTAAAAACATTTGCAGCCGCAAGCAAATGAGGCCTTTACAAACACAGTCACATGTACAAGTGTGCACATAAAACACAAGGGCACGTGTGTGAGAGTGTTTGTGTGAGGATTCCTCGCTCAAGGAGCCTAATTCAACAAAACCATATGTGCTCCCTGGACCGCATTCCCTGAGAGAAGTCAAGAATGAAAAAAAAAAAAAAAAAAAAACTCTTTCCAAGACGTTATCTCCCATCTCGAATTGCCACTGTCAAGAACGGTTCCTGGAATCCAACAGTGAAGGTTATGAAAAAATCTTTATTTTTCTTTGGGTAAGTTGTCCTTCATCTAACACAAAAGGAGCCCAGGACCTTCAACCCCTTCTCCTGCATGGGATTACTCAAACTGAGAGAGAAAGAGTGAAAAATAGCCTTCCCTTTAGAAGACGGTCTACAGTTTTCATGCCGCTCACAGCATGTTTCTATTTTAATTGAAAGAGTGGCGTTTCATGCTTCTGTCAAAGCCCTAAAATGACGTGTCTCAGGTTTGTTTTCCCATGAGCACTGAGCGGTAAATGAATTATTCCCTTTTTTAAAAACTAAAACTTATTCTGTAGTTTCTGCTCCAGGCTAATGGAAGAGCGTCAAACTCAGTCACAGATTGCAAAGAGCAAAATAACAGCATTTCGTGCACCTCGCTGAGGACGTAATATAGTTCCACGCACATTAGCGCTGCTGTCAATATTTATATTTCTTCTGTTTGGAACGGATGAAGACGCACTCACCTCTACGATGTGTGAGGAGAATCCAGCTTGAGACATCTGCAGACCAAAGGCCGTACCGTTCTGGCTGGTGCCTGCATATAAATAAAAATACTAAGAAAACTAGACTGTATGTGTGTTTTTTTAGCATGTTGCTGTGTGTGATATGGTTTAAATATGAGACTATGATTATGTTTGACATGTATTCATTGAGCTCTACCCTCCAAGCTGAAGATCTTCTCTCCCAGAGCATCGACGATATCCTTGAGGGCAGACTCATCAGTGACGCTGAAGAAGTGCTCCTCGGGATCGGTGGCGATGAACTTGATTTCCCTCAGAAAAGCTTCAGGATTGATGCCTCGCCGATTATAGTAGCCGAGAACCTGGAACGGATTTGTAATATGTGAACTATGCTCACCTGTTCAACCTGTGCACCTGTTTGAACACGACTCAAGTATCTGAGTCACATGAAGAGTGAACCTGAAGAACACGTCTGGAAAGAGCATTAACTCACCGCAATACCGTACAAAGTGATATTATCCTTCTCGCTTTCCTCCACCACTTTCCGTAGGTTTGGGCTGTCGTGCGATTCTCCATCAGTGATGACAATCATGACTTTTTTGGCATCAGGTCGACCTCCGTGTTTGAATGCTTGTGTTCTGTTATAAATACATATACAGAGACGTGCTGGATAGATTAGTTACAAATTGCAATCTATTACTGATATCGAAAATTGAAGTACTTGAGTAATCCATTACGTATTTTAGGTAATATAATCAAACTACTTTTAGATTACTTTTGACCCATCTCATTTTTCACATTGATTTAGGATAATCTTGTACTGCATTGATATAAAAACACAAAAAATAAACTATATTTCATTCATTGTTAGTAACAACACAAAGTGCATTAAACGGCTTCCAAGACTGGGGTTTGCGAGGTTCACGAAAAGCGAATAAATAATTAAATCATAAAAAATGTAACAATGTAACATAACTGTCACTAAAAAGATTCAAGATTTTATTTGTTAACCTGAATGTCATGTGGCAACCATGCATCAGAGAACCTTGAACATGCAAATATTTTACTTAATTATGAGCTGATTATTTTAAATCTCTGAGGGGCATCAAGTTATTAGGTCAAAGAGGTCCAGCTGACAAAAAAAAAAAGGTTGGCAATAAGAACTAACATGAATGTGCAATTTTAAAATCTAATATAATCACATCTAATTTTTTGAGTATGATTATGTAACCCAGATTACATTAACCAGCACTGAGCATCACACATCAGTTGAACTCCAGTTGAGTTTTGATAATTAAATTCATGCATACAAAAAGATTCAATTTTTAAATGAATTTGTCTGTTTAACATGATTTGTGTCTCTTATGAGTTTATCCAAAATTACTCCACATTTTAGTGTGATTTATGCAATTGCAAAACATCTTGATTTCTTGACAACTTATTTCTGCCAGAATAAACATATAAAAAAAAGGCAACTGCAACATTTTATCTCTCTTCTTACAGTTGTGAGTTTATCTCTCACAATTCTCAGAATTAAGAGTTTACATCTTACAGTTCAGAATGTGCTTGGGTCAGATGTCTAAATATTTATGAAGAAAAACAGATTCTTCCATATATTCCATTGCAAATAATGATGCACATTAACTGTAAGTTAGTGAATAGCAGACAAACACAAACACGGCACTGTACCGAGCCACACTGATCGCGAGAGCCGTGCGTGTTTCTTCGCCGCCTCGCTGGTCGATATTCTTAGCTGCCGCTACAACCTCCTCAACCGTACGGAAATCATCCAGCCGAAACTCGTTCACCACTCTCTCGCCGTACTGGACCACCCCAACCTGGACAACAGCACACAACACCTTCTATATGCTTTTACATATCATTATCAAATTCTGTTGTTCAACTCAGTAACTGTAATGCATCAAACTAAAAAAATACAATAGCTTTAGTTAGTTTGCACTTTTTGATGAGTTCCTGAGCTTTAGGAGTACAGTGGGAAGTGCTGTTGTTGTACAATCCAAACGGTGCATAAATCAAAGTCAGAACAGTCCAAAACTGATTTTCCAGGTCGTAATTCAGACGCACCTGGATCTGTCCTGGACCGACGTAAAACTTCTGCAGCACATTAATCAGGAAATCTTGAACCTCATACCAGGGGTAGATGGAGTTGGATCCATCTAACACAATCACTATGTCCATGTAGGTCTCGCATCCTGTGGAGAAACTGCTGCTGTCAATATGCATGTGATCTGCGATGCATAATGAGAAGAATATTGATCAGTGAAGAGTTTTGTTTACTCTGGAAGGCTGGAGCGATGCTGTGTGTGAAGTGGAAGCTGCTGTTGACTCTTGAACAGATGCCTGTGCTGTAGTAGGAGCTTCCACACTCGTACGACCACAGCGGCCCACACGCCTAAAACACAGTCAGCATGAAACGCATTCTGGAGACATTTCACTTTGGTAAAAAATTATCAATTTTTAGCATATTACCACAAAGCTGTTGTCTTTTGGGTTGGAGGTGAGAGTCATTCCCAACCTCATTTTCTCTTTGCGTTCAAACACGTTGTTCAGGGATACCTTTTCTTAAAAACAGCCAAACGGCAAGAGAAAATTGAGAGAAAGATTACAAAACGTTTTGCAAAATTCACTTTTACATGTTGTTTGAACTGAATGTGTGTTGGCAGTGTTTGCACACATCCACACTATAATGATAATGTGAAATCCACTCTGTGTTTTTATTTAATCCCTGTAAAATATATCCTCTTTCTCAAATCAAGCCGTTCTCAGCTTCTTGGCTGTGTGATGTCACACAGACACTGGCCCCTCCCACGATTGTTGATTGACACTAGTGTTTTACTTTAGCTCCGCCCTGAGTGAGCTGTGAACAGTCTGTCATTGTTTCACCACCAGAGGAGATGTAGACAAGAATAACTCCTATAAGCGATTGAAGTGTTTTATTGTTGGATGTAATAATGAACACAGCAGTCGTCATTTACTCCCAACATCACTGAAGTCACTGAAGACACAGTGGAATACATTTTTTTTTGAAGGGGATGAATTTATGTTTGCACGAATCATTCGTGATCTAGCTTCACCTGCAGAAGAAGTGCGTTTAAGGTTCTTTTATGAATCTTTGCAAATTGCCTTTCCTAATAATGTGCAAGTTAGTGGCTAAAGTAAACAGCTTGTCACTCCATGTAAGAGAGGGGCGGGGACAGCAGAGCTCATTAGCATTTAAAGAAACATGCACTAAAATGGGTTGCTGTCTGCAGAGCGTATTTTGACAGGGTAAAAATGGTGTTGTTTTACGCTACCATTGAGAAATTTTAACCAAACTATGTTATAGACTTTTCATTGAGACCCTAAAGAATCATATCAACTTGTGGAAAATTACCATCCGATGACCCCTTTAAGTCAGAATTTTTCAGCTTTCCATGTTTCACTGATAGGAGGTAATATTACACATCTTCTGAAAGAGTACTGAATCTCTTGAACAAAAACACAGGAAAGAAGAAGCAAACATTAAAGTGCACCTATTATACAATAAATTGCAGTGTGTGTACCCAACCACCCAACAATGATAAAAACCGACCCATTCCTTATTTTCAGACCAAATCCGTCTCACTAGGCCTGTTGTTTTGATGCTTTAAGCAATATGACATCACATTGCACTGTGGCTGATTGACAGCCCTGCATTGCTATAGTTTCTCTGTTATGTTGCGTTTACCTGCTGTTTATTGCAGTAGGTACAGTATGCAAAGCAGAGAGAAGTATACAACACCTCTTCTGGAGACGGGGCAGGAATATGCAGCTCATTTAGATTTAAAGTGATACACGCAAAAAAAGCTATTTTTTTTAGACACGCCTAAAAAATGACATTTTCCAGATGTTATAATAAATTATCTGAGGGGTATTTTGAGCTGAAACTTCACAGACACATTCTGGGGACACCCAAAGACCAATATTAAATCGTGTAAAAAGGGGCATAGTAGGTGCCCTTTAAAGGGGTCATCGGATGCCCATTTTCCACAAGCTGATATGATTCTTTAGGGTCTTAATGAAAAGGCTTTAACATAGTTTGGTTGAAATTTTTCAATGGCATTGTAAAAAAAAAAAAATTTTTTTACCCTGTCAAAAACAGCTCTTTTAAGAGCAAGCCGTTTTGTAGCATTTTGTTGCATTTAAATGTTAATGAGCTCTGCTGACCCCGCTGACGACTGCTATGTTCATGATCACATCCTACAACAAAACACTTCAATAGTTTACGAGACATTTTTGTCTACATCTGATCCGGCGGTGAAACAATGGTGGACTGATGACAGTCACCCAGGGGGCGGAGCTAAGGTGAGACGCCAGTCCAGTCTGTGCTGAAACAGTACTGTCAATCAAACTATCATGGGAGGGGCCTGTTTTGTGATGTCACACAGACAGGCATGTGAGATCGGCTCGATTTGAGAAAGAGGTAAAGATTTTAGTAGATAAAAAAAAGACGGCCCCTTTAAATAGCATATAAATGAAAACCGACTAAAATTACCCAATGAAATGTTGATCCAGGAAGTGGTTTAGGAAGGTGAAGAATTAGGGATGTTGATGGAAATTATCTACTCCATCTGTTTTTTTGACTACCGTTCTGAATCAGAACCAGATGTACAGTACTCTTTGACAAAACTTGATTGTCTTTAAAATTGTTTATATATATATATAAAGAATGCATGAAGCTAGAATAAAATAGTTTGAAAGATGAGGCTCTGTTCTTTGTTCTTATAGTATTGCATGTTCAGATGTTCATAAAAATAAATATTCTGGGGGCCATGAAATTTTGGCTGACAAATTTTTTATGCTGGCAAGGAAAGAGTTAATATTGAGGTGTCAGATGGTGATATGATACCTAAATGCAGTCGTGTGCAGTTTATGGTGGGTTTGCCGTCTAGAGGACATCTGTAGACGTCACCTGTCTGGTGTTCACCGCTGCTCTCAAAGGGAGCTCCGACCAGGAGCCTGAAATACAAGAATATCCATCCTCAAATATACAGCATGCATATTTAATCAGGGTTGATGATTCATAATTGGATGTAATAAAAAAAAGTTTGGCGTATTTGTTTTTTCTAATGCACTTTTATTGCTTTAATTGTTGTTTATATTTAACAAAAACATTGGGGATAAATTGGTGAACAGTAGCAGATGAATCCTAACAGCCATTTCATGAGAAACACAATCAGGATCACAAGTTCAGCATTCCAGCCGCGCTCCAGAGCCCCAGACGTATCATTCACTCCCTGATAGGAGGAAAACGCCACACGAGACCAGCAGCAGGGAACTGCTAAGCAGATTTTTCCAGGTTCTGAGGTACATCTGAGACGGAGCCAGTACCAGAAACCAACAGATAACATGGTAATGCTGTTCACATTGAGATCAAGGCATTTAGAGCTGCGGCAGCAAACCGCATCCCAGAGTTTGGTCTGTGAAATCCATCCATGGCAATGTTTACATTCCTCCACCGCCGCTGCGACCTACAGCCGTGTGTTTGGAAACACAGAAATGTCCATTTGTGCTCCTGTCATATTGTCAATATGGTAAAAAACATCATGAACTAGTCTAAGGTGATCTGTTGGTCTTAACTGGCCAACAAAATGGTTTTCAGTAGTCAGAATGGTATAGTTAGATGATTTTATAGAGGTTAACTAAAACTACTAAAACTAGCAAACTACCTTGTGCTGGTTTAAAGATGGCTTGTTGGTTTTATCTAGCCACCATTGTGTTTTTCATTAGTTAGTATGATCTTGAGTATTTGATGGTTTTATCTACAACCATGTGTTTTGTAGCACCACAACATTGACGTCAGTCAATTTGCAAACTTGATTGATAAAACAGCATAAATCAGTCTAAGGTGGTTTGCTGGTTTTAACTGACCACTGGAGTGTTTTCAGTTGGTCAATATGCTCTAGTTTGTTGGTTTTAGATAAGTTTTGGACACGAAACCAGCTGAAAACCGGCTTCACCAGGCTGAGAAACCAACTAAGTCCAGCAAACATCTTATGCTAGTCGTTTATCAGGCTTATTCATTTGCTGTATCCCTTGGAAAACGAATGTGCCATTTTTTTTTTCACAGTTCAAAATTATTTTAGTGTGTTTCTTGCCATTTCTTTGTAATTGTTTGGGAAATGTATTAGCAAATCCTGAGTGAAAATTCCCTGTTTTTTTGTTGTTTGTTTTTTTAGCAAACCATAGTAGGATTTGTTTTTGCTGTAAGTCACATGTTGGATTGCATTTGTTTAGCACTCTTAGTTCCCACAATGCACCACTTTCTGAACATCAGTCATCACTGGAATGCACTGCTACTCTTTGGCACCCATAGTGAAGGTTTAGTCTATCCTGAGACAAAGTTATTTGAGGAACGTTAAGTCGTATTTCCAAGCCACCCGATGCTAACACAACATGCCAGTGCTTTCAGAATAAATTGGAGCTCAACATCTTAAAGGATGACAGACCATTCAAACAGTCCTAAACAACCTAATGTATCTCAGCATACTCTTAAATAAATAGTTTTGTTTTTGTTTACTAATTTTCATATCGATCCCAACCTGTATGCTTTTATATTTTGGGTTAGCAGCAAACTATATGATTGCAAAATGGTTGAGAAACAGTGCAAAGGGTTGTATTTACTCAACTTTCAATGCACTGAATTTTGTGTTTATCTGCTTGTCTCATTTGCTTCTTTTTACAATCACTAAATAAAGACTCAATCAACTGATAACTGAAAGCTATAGGTTCAAACACAATCAAGAGTTGACTGATAAACTCACTTAACAGTTGCAGTAGTTTTGAGGACAGTATTTTCGGTAGTCACTTCTAGTTCAGCTTTTCCAGGTATGCTATATCTACTGTACATTGCGGCATATGCCCTTAAAGGAAGTCATTCTCTTTATTCTAGCATTAACACATGAACTTGCAATGCAAATGAGGCTCATTATTGTATGCACTTTGTTCACAAAAGTTTGCAATGTTTGCATTTAGATGTATGCATTTTATCCAGAGCAAATGGTATTGCATTTACTGGGAATCACACAGTATTTTTGGTATAAATGTTAAATGTTTCTGTTAAAACAGCAAGTTGCAGTTGGCTGTGTTTTGCGACGCTGCCTGATATGCATAATTATAATGCAGACAGCATATGCAAATGAAGGCTAACGGCATGTTCAATTAATTTCAAGTGAATTTTCCCATGTCCCACTCAAATCCGTTTAGTTCTTTGTTGTCTGAACCGCAAAAACTGTGCGAAATCCATAGTTCTTACAAACCCGATCCAAACAGTATTTGTATGCGGTCTGAAATCTGATTAAAACTGGAATTTTAGAAATGCATTTCAGTCTAAACAGTACAATCAGATTAGTATTAGTTGTGATATCCTGGATATTGACTTCGCCGTCTGTACGAACGGATCTGATTTCAGCACTTGCACAGTGACGTTGCAGACGGTCGGCCTTGAATACTGGATCTGAAGAACTGATCGGAATTGGGTGCAAAGCCACTTTGCTTTAATAATACTTGTGTGTGTCACTTCTGATAAAAGCATCTGCTGATGACATTAGCTAGAAACTTTGCTGAAATATAGACTGATGTTGTTCTTAATCTTGCATACTGGAACATGTTGATGTGGATACCAATATCCCTAAAGTGTACTACAAACTCTTAGTTTAAGCTCATGAGTTATGTTAGGAAACGTATCACTGAAACAGGATCTGCAACTAGTACTTTTTAGTGTTTACCATTAATGCAAACCCATTTTATGACCATAATGTGATGTATTTCTATATGAGACAGGAGAAGAAATATATATTTTCTTATTTGGTATTGTCTTGGTTTCCAGTACAAATATTTAAACATTCTTCAATCAAGATTTATTATCTTGAAAATAAAAAAATACTTCATATATTAAGTTTTGTCTTCTGAAAAAAAAAAAAAAAAAAAAAAAAACTATGTTTATTTAATCTGCCAATGGGTTCAGAAAAATAAACTTAAATCAAGTTTATTTCTCTGACCCTATTTTTTTTTATTGTTACAAACACAGTTTTTCTCTTCTCAAGTCATTAACTGATGGACTGGAGTGCTGTGGATTATTGTGATGTTTTTATCAGCTGTTTGGACTCTCTTTCTGACGGCACCCATTCACTTCCATAGGTGAGACAGTGATGTACTGCTACATTTCTACAAATCTGATGAAAACACAAAATCATCTACATCTTGGCTGAACTGAGGGCAAGTACATTATCAGCAAATGTTAATTTTCGGGTGAACTATTCATTTATGTAAAAGATATGCTTTTTATTAGGTGGAATTTAACAAAACACCCAGTCACTCTTGCATGCAAACAGAATGCACTGTGAACAGTGTGCAAAACTTAACATAATCATTTAAGATGCATGTGTTTTTATGAGCTTTATGCATTAGTGCATGAAGCAAAGCAAACCTTTGATTTTAAGTGACATTCTACAGAAATAGAAAAACAGCATTCCTCTCAGTTCTGCGCAGAAAATCACATTCCAGAGGGAAGCGCGCGCCACACGGTTTGTCTTGCGATGGGATGCACAGGAGGGGGTTTGGGAATTACAAGCCACAAAACACATACTTTCCAGAACTCGTGCTCGCAGACGGGTCGAGACAAGTGCAAATACTTTCCACTTATTTACCTGTGCACATCAAAGGCCCCTCAGTGCTGGGGGACCACGAGTTCTCCATCAGCGATGACAAACCTCACGATTAAACAACGGGAAGCTGACGTCCGGATTCGGTGGTTTTGGTGCCGTGGGAGTTTGGTTAACGATCTGTATTCTTTTGTGTGCCCGGGCTTTTATGAGTCAAAAACAATACCCTGTGTTTTAAAGGCTATAAACTGTGAGCATGTCATGTTTACGACTAATTGATTAGGTTTTACATACATTACGGTAAAGACTGGCTGGGTTACAGTTACAGTAATGCCATTACTGGCTTATGACGTCACGTTCTGCATGGCAAATATTGTACATGCACCTGGTCCTAAAATGTATGTTTAACATTGTGGTCTACCTAAATCTGATTTAATTTCATGCATATTAGCATATGCAGTTTTTCATAGAGCCACATACTCAATCAGGCTTCATAAAGAGTGAAAAACTGAAACATTGCATCATTTTCAAAACATTGATCTGTCAACTTCGTAGTCAACTAATCGTGTGATTTTGGGGCGGGACTTGTCTGTTTGCTTGACCAATAATAAATGGGTTGGAAATACAGGAGAATTAATGCACTACAATTATAAATGACACACATTTGGGGTGTAGAATTAACAATTTAAATAAAAAAGTTCTGTTTACACACGGTATAGACTGAAAAAATAAACTTTAACATAGTGTTTCCTACTGGTTTGCTTTTTGCTGCAGATCATATTGTTTATGTTTTGAAAATACATACAAACAATGTTTGTTATTGACTTTGCAAAAACATTATGCTCCACCAATAACACATCTATAATCATTCGTGACTTCCTATAAATGGTAATCTATAACACTTAAATTGTAAGTGTCCACAGTTATGACTCACTTTCTACCATAAACATTTGTTATTGGTTGTGAATGGTTTTGTGTATTGCTTCTTAATTCTCCATGAATTTGTGCAGATGCAACTGAAGCACGTCGCATGGGGAAAACCGCAGTTTGATTTACTTCAGTGAGAGCGATACGTCTTCCTGCGTGGAGAGAGTCGAGGCCGATTCTCAGACTGCGTGTTTGCCAGCAGACAGCAGAACCATGAGTACACTCGCATTTCACAACAGTATTTCATCAGGAAAAAATGATGGATGAAACTAAGCAAGAAACTCAACTTCTGCCTTTCTCTATAATCTCTCAATTGTTTCTTCAATTCAGCCATGAGAAAGAGAGCAAATCAAGACATTTCTCCTTTAGGAAAAAGTCAAACTGTGCTTAGATGTGCCAAATTATAAAAGTCAGAGATCTTAAATATGAACTCATATATTTCTCATCAAATGGTCTAAGCAGCTCTACATTCATTTTATAGTTCTGTACTCATACTGTGTGACAACCGATGTCTCATCTGTGTCTTTTTTTTTAAATTCCTCACACATTTCAGAAGAAACACGATGTGGATTCTTCAGAGAAACATGACTGCGATCTCCATCACGTCTCATGAGGTATGAAAGAGCAACATCAGAGCTGTAAAACGTTCATTTGGGAATGTTTTCTCAGGCCTATGAAACTCAAACTGGGAATGTAAAATCAAGGTTGCCATCAGGTTTGCATACAGAGCTGGTTTTAGATGATCTTTAGATGAAGATGCAGTCTTACCATTTCTGCCCGTCTGCCTCGTGTTGTTGAACCGTATATCCAAACTGAGCCTCCTTCGAACCCTTGATGATTTTAGCATGTCTGGTGTCAATATTAAAGCAGGTCCGCCGCCCTGAAATAAACCCAGACAACCTTTCAATTTAATTCAGTTGGCAGTAAATGGATTAAAGTCATGGAAAACACTTCATTATTTGTAGACTGTTACATGCTTATATGAAAAACCATGTTTTTTCATGCATCATTTTTCAGTTTTTTTTTTTAAAGTAAATCATTCTTAGGGTATATACTTAAACTGATCTTGCCTTCTAATGTGAGCACTAACGATGCTTGTCTTAGCAAATGATTTTTTGGCATAAACTCTGTGAAACTGCAGCACTCACATTAAGAGTCTGATAAAAGCTCTAAATGTTACAATACGTCTAAAGAACTCTTATTCTATTCTTGTGCTGTTTTAAAGGAGGCACAGTTTATCTCACATAGTTCATAAAGATGATAAACAGTCAATGAGACCACATGAAAGAGCAGGAGGGAAACACTGAAGCTAAAGGCCATCAGCAGCACATATCAAAGAGGATTCTGATATCTGGACGGACATTCACAGCCTCTGGATTTCATTTAATGTTCATCAGGAAAGGTCAAGAATATGGTATCATAGAAGTGATGTCACATCGCCTTTCGGGTTTCATTTCCTGGGGAAACGTTTCCCTTGACAGGAAAAAAAAAGTAAAAAGGATCAGTCACATATGGAGCCACATCTCTATATTCTTCTGTTTTTCTCAGCAGGGTGAAAAGTCCCCAAAAAAAAGAAGCGCAGGATGAAAAGTCATCACACTTAAAAAGACGCAGTGGCCTGTTGTGGAGCCAACAAAAAAATGAAAATAAGTTCCTCACATTCACAGTCTGAGTGATTGGAATGCGTTTTGGAGAGCGTCGTTTTGTCTTATAGACAGGAATGTTCTGGCCTCAGTACAAGATATAACACTAGTTTTTGTGGTGTAATGTGTTACCACAGAAAATAAGATTCACTTATCCATCAGATTTGCTTAAAAAGAAGTTATATCACTACTGGGGTCATGCACTATGAAGGTTTTTGACGTGAAGCTCTTTTTCTTAACCATTGAATGAATTCTTCCTGACTAAAATGGTTTTTGAACTCTAAAGCATCTGATCTAGGCCACTAAAATTTGGTCTGTTGGCTGTCCGTTAACATTTCCGCTCATTTCAGCATGGAAGTGCCAAGAACATGCTGGATATTTCTGCTGGTGTCGGTTCTAGACTGATGCTTTTGAGCCAATCACCTGAGTCGTAAATGTCATGTGACCTAACAATTCTAGAGCCACAGGAAAATGCATTTTTAATGCATGTTCAGGTTTTTTTTTTTTTATATTTAGAACTATTTTTATTTGGGTTTTAGTACTTCACCTTGAAGTCTACAAGATTGTTGCACTGCATTATGGGATTGTCTGCCCATGAAGGATTTAAAATGCTGCAGCTTTGGGAAAGGGGCTACTGGAAAGCAAACTTAAAGTTTTAGTAAACCAGCATGACCTGCTAAAACCAGTTTAGTTCGAGGTTTGTTGTATCTGTGTTACAGAAGGGACGTGATGGGTTTATCTCAGCTCTTTCAGACGAGCTCTGGCTTTGGATGAGAAATGAATCCACGACCAACACTTCGGGCCAGAACTGAACCAGACATTACACTCACATGGCAAGTGACGGAGTAAGATTCCAGCATGGTAAAGTCTTTCCCGAAGTTTTCTGGGAAAGTGCTCTTAAATTTGAAGGATTGAACAGGTGGCTCTTCTGACTCATCCAAGTCTCTAGATATGACCCAGGTCCATCTGTAAATATATTTTCCAAGTGTTTTTTCACCTCCAGCAGGTGAAAATCGTAGTCTAATCACTAAATAAAGTAACAGCACACCTCTCCTCAAAAAAAAACTTGTGTGTGAGGCATCCAAATGCATTCGAGGGCATAATATAAAAAAAAAAAAAACTCTGTCTGAGGAAAAACAAACTGTGTTTTTGATTAAGCTCAAAGTAGGTTAAAATCTGTCAGATGGATGCTATTTTCTCCTCATTACTCAACAGGCCCAGACACTTCCGGTGTCATCAGCCAATCAGATCGCTGATCACCGAGAGAAACATCCCTGCAAGCATTTAGATTTAATGCACCACAGTGATGTCAATAAATATGTTCCTTCTTCTTCCACAAGTGTGTTTTGAACTAAGGACTATGCCACTAAGTCATTAATGGGTGGAGAGCAGGAGTTGGGTCCTTTTTCACAAGCATTCCATAAATATATCTTGCCTCAGACGTACTTTTTCCTCATCGAGTCGTCTATTGTTTTTAAATGACAGTGTTTTAAGAGCTCGTGCACTCGGAGACGCACGTAAACAGTGTAATACATCTGCCCCCTGCTGGACGCCACGCGCAAACACATCGCTGAGAGAAAGACGCATGTTGCGCTAATTAAGAAAATTAAGGCATGCATCTACAAAAAGGTTTGATTTTATATTCTATTTAGCCTAATACGTTCAATTTAATGTGTGTAGGCTAGATTATGAATATTGCAACTCTTTTGGGAGCCGCAGCTCTTGGAAATCCGTCTAGCTGAAGTTCTGGCAGGTCTAGATCGGATCGATCTGTATTTATGAGCTAAGACTTGAGGTAACCACTTCTCAGCTCGTTAAAAATCCCTTATGGCAGGATTCAGTTCGCCAGAATTTATCTTCTCTGCATACATTTATGGTAATCGAACCCATGCATGACATGTGCCCTCCTGTGTAGGTCCATTAGATGAGCGAGTGTGTGTGTAAGTGGATCCAGATTGTGTGTGTGATCCAGGAACTAGATCCTGCTCATTAAAGTCCATCTGGATGACGGTCACACGGTTCCTCTAGAGTTCCTCCATTATCAGCCTGATGAGACCCGTTTACAAAAATCTGTTCGAAGAACGTTTGCTAACGTTCCATTTCATTTTGGAACGTTTTGATTGATTATGCAAGTATTATGGGAACGTTCCATTTCATCATGCTACAACGATTTGGTGTTACTTTTGAATTTTCTTTGAACGTTCTGAAACAAACAAAC
This sequence comes from Carassius gibelio, assembly GCF_023724105.1. Classification (NCBI taxonomy): domain Eukaryota; kingdom Metazoa; phylum Chordata; class Actinopteri; order Cypriniformes; family Cyprinidae; genus Carassius; species Carassius gibelio. Next base: position 3,925,304 of record NC_068420.1, read on the forward strand.
AAAAAAGTAGCATTTAAAAAAAGATTACACGAAATTCAAAAGGTTTCAAGAAAGAAAAAACGTTCCATGAACAGTGTATAAATAATGTTTTTGTGCTAAAGTTTTGACAACATTCTTTAAGACCCGTTGACATTCTGTTTATGGAAGAATTTTTGTTCATGACTTTGGGAGAACTTTGCCAGAACGTTCCCTGTTATTTGAGATTCACTTTATTGAACCTGAAATCAACTCATATGACAAGTCCCAAACTGCAAGCAACTTTTGCAAAAACAAAAAGAAGAATACCTAAACCATAAATATAAATACAACGCAGCATATTTCAGAACTTATAAAGCATAGAATGTTTGAGTTTCATCATGCTTGTTAAATAAAAATAACCTCTTGATTAGAATAAAGAGCAAATCAAGACTTTTGCCTAAATATAAATACTCACAGGTTCCTCCTGAGAAAAATACCAGTGATCTCTCCAGCTGCGCCGAGATCTCAAGCTTATATGTTTCTCATGAAATAATCTAAGCATGTTCACATTCATTTTACAGCTCTCTATTCTTACTGGATGACAACTAAGGAACCCTAAAGCAACAATAATGTACTTGTTTTAATCCGATTTATCTCACTTGTGGAGACTGTTTTGTCCTCAGAGTCTAAGCACACAGACAAACATGCTTGCGTAAGCTCACACACCCCTTTACACTCACACACACACACACACACACACACTCACCTGGCATCAGAGCGGCGACACACAGCAGAAAGATGCAAGTGTACTCCATCCGTTCATACATGAATGGGTCAGTGTGTGTGTGTGTGTGTGTCAGGTCCTCACAGCGAGAGCAGACAGTCGGGTCTGATCGAGTCCTGAACCGCAGCAGAACTTCATCTGAGGAGGAGGAGCTGACCGCTGCCTCGAGGAGGAGGAAGAGCAGATTGAGCAGGTACCTGACTGGCTCCCACACACTCTCTGCTCTTACAGCTGCTGTACCTCTCTCTCCAGATGTGCAGCCGTGGAAAATAAAGTTCTGCAGCTATCACGACTCCACATCTGTCGGAAAACACTACACATGTTGCTGCCAGAGCTTAACGGACTGCAATAACATTGTGATTTCCACTCCATGCATGCTTTAAAACCCCAAGAAATCAAAACTGTGGCTGTAGGGTTATTCTATTGTGGCATCAAACTTTAAAACACATATTTTTGGGAGTCCTGAATCTATAATTACACTTAATGCATAAAGACAAGAAACCACTGGTGGGGGGGGGGCTAATTTTAAGCAAACTTATAATACTTGTAATAAAAAATAACTTGCAATACTTTTTTTTAAAGTTTTAAAATACATTTCTGAGATGTTAAGTTAAAATATGCTAGTGATGCATGATTAATATTTGCTAACATTTCCAGAACGTGAATCTGAACACTTTATGAAGCCAGGTTTAAAATTCGTTATCAGTTTGGTTAACATATAATAGTTAGATGTTTTTACAGAGAGGATTTTGGAGATCTATTATTATCACTGAGTTAATCAGAAAATATTGTCATCAGCCAGAAAAGTAAACATTTTTTTTACGAAATCGGGAATAAAATATGAACAACCCCCCTATAAAAGCATGAATAATACAGATAAGAATAAAACTGCTAAGTTTGGTATTAGTAAGTGCTTCTAAAGTGCAAAATCAAACTTTAAGATATGTATTGTATTTGGAATTTGCAAGTGCAAATAGATCAAATGCAATGATAAAATAAAGCAAATAATATTAACAAACCCCTCTATAAATACATTCAGAATATAGACAGGAATAAAACTCTACATGTTGATGTATGTGATATAAATGCTGTTGTTGTTTTTGAGAAAACATCTTTTAAAGATATGCATTGTGATGAAATCTACAGACACAAGTAGATTAAAGTGCAAAAATGCACTTAAAGGTGAGTGGTGCATGCAAAAGCATTGTTGTCTTGCTTCAAGCTGAAACCTTGGAAGCAGAACAATGCAATGATTAGTTTGTGGTTGTGTTTGTTAATGAGGGAGGCTAAAGTACACAGATGAGTATCCTGGAAGCTGGTGAGGGGGATATGAAACAGCGACCGCACCAAAGACGCTGCTGATTAGCCGTTCACCTTCATGGAGTGACTCCAGATGTGACCAGATGTTTGATAATGAAGCAGGAGCTGATTAACTGCAGACACGGTCTGAGCTGTAAGTCTCAGACGAATGAACCTCCAGTACACAGGAAAACTGAACTGAAAAGCTGCATGAGTTTCTTCTGTGGAATACAAAAGAAGTTCAGTGGGTGGCAAGTTCCTGAAAGTCATCTGATGGTTTAATCTGAGGAACAGACACACATTTAAATCTGTATTCAAGGTTTTTATTTATTGCTCTTTTATAGTTACTGGTCTCACCTTTCATTATTTGGATTTTTTTTATATATTATCTGTGCTCCACAGAGAAATAAAAATGATATATGTGTGACAATGGACCACAAAACCAGTCATAAATTGAGATTTGTACATCACATGAAAGCTGAATAAATAAGCTTTCTTTTGATATATATATATATATATACATATATATATATATATATATATATATATATATATATATATATATATATATATATATATATATATGGTTGAAAATCTGGAATTTGAAGGTGCATATATATATATATATATATATATATATATATATATATATTGAGAAATATTGAGAAATTCACATTTAAATTTTCCAAATGAACTCCTTAACAATGCATATTTTAAGCTGGTTAAAATCGTTAAAAATTAAGATTGCAGTAACACTGCATAAAACATTATGACTTTCATATTTCTTAAATATATTTTATCACTTGTTTTAGTTAAAAAGTAAACATTTTTGATTGCATTAAATATATTTTTAATAGAAGATCGTTTTCAAAATAGGCAAAAACAGGCAAATATATTCAAGATATAATGAGAAAGATGCAATGGAAACACACGTGAATATCTTAGTGTTAAAAATCTTTTAACGAAAAAGTAAGTTTTTGCATTTACCAAAACAAGAAGTGATTAAGAAATTGGAGCGCAAATGTGAAAAATAAAAGCTTCTGGAATATGGATTAGCAGACGTCAGGCCACTATAAACCTTTAAATCTAGACTTTGTGGGTGTGTTTCAGCTCATAATGTTCACAGCCAGAAACTGCTGCAATTAAACCTGCGTCAAATGAACTCACCAAACCTCCAAATGAATCAGATGTGCTAAAATAAGATCTAACAGCCACATCACACAGAAGAGAAGTCGGTCTGAAACATGAGCTCATCTGTGTCTTTATTACAGTCAATCCAGGACAGGACAGGAAGGGCGTCATGGAGCAAACCACACAAAGTTTGGCGTGTATTTCTCTCCTCCGGGCCAGACGGCATGAAGAAGGAGCTGTGTTTGCCAGATCAGGTCTGAACCCTGAAGATGCATGTGTGCCTGTGTGTTTGACAGAACATGTTATAGTTTGTCTTATTATTAGTGTTTATATATTCAAGCAAATGAATCAGTCTGGCAATGTGACAACTTGCCCCGGTCTTGTTATAAGCGTTATACTGTGTATGAAAACGCTCATTCTGGATAAAGAACAGTAGACCCAAAATATCAGGTGAATGCATTTCTAAATGAAGTTTTAGTCTTCAAAACATCAAGTTTACTCCAGTACAAATCAATGTTTGGAGTCATTCTTCATAATTCACCCCATATTCACCCCATATTTAACTAAGCATTTTACATGACGTAAAAAAATAAAATCAGATTTTGACTTGTGATGAAGCTTTTTCTGCGCGATGCACCTGTGAACTGAACACACAGATGTATCCAGCACATGATAAAGAAGATCAGAGCTGAATTCAGCATGACAGTCAGACACTGCATGTGTTATATAATCACCAGAGAGAGAGAGAGAGAGATGAGGGAGGAGTCGTGTGTGTGTGTGTGTGTGTGTGTGTGTTTGACTCACACACTCAGCAGCAGCAGCAGATGTGTGTCATTTACTTCTCTTCACCATCTCCAGCAGCAGAAGATCATCTGGAGCTCAAAGAGAGCAGATCTTCATGACCAAAGTCAAGGTAAGAAGACTGGCACGAGATAGAAATGGTCAGGAACTAGTTGAGTCTACAGCTAAAAGAGCAGGTTTCCCAGAGAAAATCTAAATGTATTAATATTTTTTTTTAAGTATTTTTATAATGAATATATATTTTTTGCACAATTCATTCATGAATAAAAAATGTATAATATAATACAATTGTATTTTGAGATTATATTATGAATAAAAAGCTTATTTTTTATAGTGAACATTTTATAATATATTTTTTCAGGTCTCATATTTTAATAGTATGTATTTTTTTCATGAGTAAAAAGTTTATAGTATGATCTAATATAAATATATTTATAAGATTACAGTATATTATGGATACATTTTTTTAAATAATGAATATATTTTTTATTTAATGCCCAAAGATATTATATTTTATGACCATATTTTATAATGAATATATATATATATATATATATATATATATATATTTTTTTTTTTGATATTTTTTTACTGCACGATATCACCAATTAAATCTTTATTATTTACAAATTATAAACAATATTATTAAAAATTACCAAAGCTTCCATGGCTTTATTTTGTTAGCTATTTGTAATGCAAAGTAATATTCTTATCTCGTTTTGTATTAAAACATATTTAAACATCAACATTTTTTTTGTTTTAGTGAGTTAAATAGTGCTTGTCGTGCATTCAGTGGTGCTCATGTTGTCTTCATATGAAGATATTAATATAATGCACTTCCCTTCTTGAGCAGAGGGTGCGGATGGATTCCCATTGTGTTTGAATCCCTGAAGATTGGGTTCGAGTCGAGCGTGCGTGTGAAGGAAAGAATATAATAAGAAGGAAACACACGGAGGCAAAGCAGGAATTGAGCTGAAACAATAGCAAACAATGAGAACAACACAAACCACAGGATGAGAGAATCACACAACAGTCTTTTACTAGTCAGAGTCATTTATTTTCATTTCCATGTGATCATACCCCACTTTTTACTCACTGTTAGTCAAGTCAGACTTATAAAGGAGCGGGAAACATTGACTCTGTGTTTCTCTTCATCTGCTATATAGGCTGAAGAAGATTATCTTTCTTCTGCCTGATTAAATACTGGAGTTACACAATCTTGTGAATGCATCGTCACCGCGAGAGAGAGAGAGAAAAAGAGAGAGAAAATGGGTCATGTTCTCTGTTTGATCGCTGACGTTAACACGTGGGATGTGGCAGCTGTCAAACTCTGCATCCCTTTATAAACCTCAGAAGCATTCATTAAACAGAAGCATGCAGGAACTGTTCAACTGAGAGCATATCATGGGAAAAAATGAGGGATTAGACGTGAATAACGTGTCACTATGAATAGATAGATGTGTGTTACTGGTGCTGCTGGTGGTGTGTGTGTAACCAGTGCTCTCTCGCTGTGTTTGGATGCAGATGTCGTGGCACTCCATGTACAGGAGCTCCAAGTTCCGGCACGTTTATGGAAAAGCGGGAAGCAGGGAACAGTGTTACGAGGGAATTCCCATCACTCACAGCGTCCATGACAACCACTTCTGTGCCGTTAACCCCAAATTCCTGGCCGTGGTCACCGAGAGCGCGGGAGGAGGAGCGTTCCTCGTTATCCCACTTCATAAGGTAAGAGTTAACACCTAACCGTACTCTGCTGAAGCATAGTCCTACGGTGTATACGCAAACCATTATGACCAATTATACAACTAAGCATAACCAAATTGTACATACCAAAATAAACTAGACTAACTAGCTCAACAGCTATGCTAATAAAGCATAATGACTATACTGTTTAGACTAAAACGTGTTAGTTTAACAATGCAATCAATTAAAGTGTAGCTGTATTGTGCATATTAATTACACCAATTATATGTCTGCACACTAATTTGATTTCAACCATACATACTCAAACAAACTAGTTTAACTAGATTAACCCACTATGCAGCTGAAGCATTACCATACTGTGCATACTAAAAGAAACTAGTTTAACCTTCCAATCAGTTATAGTGTAGCTGTACTGTATATATTAAACCTAGTTCAATCATCCAATCAATTCAAACACATTCATACTGTTCATACTAAAAGAAACTAGTGTAACAAATCAAAATAAAATCATGTGAATAGTAAAGCACACTAGTTTAACCAACTGTATTGTGCATGCTAAAACATTTTAAACAACCAAAGCATTGTCATACTGTACATATGAAAACAAACCAGTTTAACCAACTTTTAAACGGGAATATAACTGTACTTTGCATACTAGAACCAACTAGCTTGACCAACCAAATATAAGTGACTATCATACTGTGGATGTGAAAACAAACTAGTTAAACAACATGAAGCATAACTTTACAAAAACTAGTTTAACCATCCAATTAAAGCAGTCATACTGTGCATATGGAAACGAACTAGCAGAGGTGGAAAGAGTACAAACATATTCTACTCAAGTAAAAGTACCATTACATGAATGAAATTTTACTTAAGTACAAGTAAAAGTACCAGTCTAAAAATGGGACCAAGGGTGTCAGACTCAGTTCCTGGAGAGCCACAGTCGTGCACAGTCTAGATATAACCCTAATTAAACACACCTGATCCAGCTTATCTAATCATTTAGGTTTATTTGAAAACTACATGATATGTGTGCTGGAGCAGGGTTAGAACTAAACTCTTCAGGGCTACGGCCCTACAGGAACTGAGTTTGACACCCCTGGCACAGGCCTATTAATCTCAAACTAGTTGTTTTTAATTAAAGGAATCAGTTATTTAGAATAATAAGACATTTGGGCTGTTACCAGGCAAATTAGTATCAACAAACTCATCTTTTCAATGCAGACGAAATGCAGAAGCTTCATCGGAAGTGGCATTTAGATGTATTTACACACTGTTTAGTGAAGGACAAGAATGCATTTAACCTGCAGTTACAAATGCATGAATAATGTTTTGATATACAAGGCATAAAATGTTGAATACTCATTTGAAATGATAAGAAATTAATTATAAAAAAAAAAAAAATCAAAAGATACTTTAAATGTGAAATTAAAATGGCCAGTATGTGTCAGCAAGTCACTGTTAATAAGTGAGTCACTGCGATTGAACCGAATCATTTAAACGGTTGATTCATTCAGGAACGAAACACGGTCAAGTTGCTCAGAGACGCAAAACTGTGCTTTGGTGGCTATGTTTGGAATTATTTTTTGTTGTAAAAATAGAGCAAAAACAGGCAATATGGTATCTAAAACGCAAGTCTCTTAATTAACTTGTTTACTGACCTGTTTTTTAAAAAAAAAAAAAAACTAACTCTGACTAATTTTGTGATCATTCTAAATGCGCTTTACAAGACTGATTCACACAGTGAATGGACGCACTGTAAATGCGCGCGCACATTGTTAAAACAACAAAGATATTATCGCAGACGATATATATCGCACACTCCGCACCAGTCTTTTGGGCTAATTTGTGCAAAACCTTTTGCTAAAATCTCAAAGCTTCATTTTAACCACCAATGCAACGTTGCAATTATTTAGTTTCCAGGGAGCAAATTTTTTTTTTTTTTTTTTTTTTTTACTCAGTAATTAATGTGTTTTAAAATGTAGCGAAGTACAATACTTCAAACAAAAAATACTTAAGTAAAAGTACAATTACAGATTTTAAAAATTACTTTAAAAAGTAGAAGTACACAAAAAAGCTACTCAATTACAGTAACGCGAGTAAATGTAATTCGTTACTTTCCACCTCTGCAAACTAGTTTAACTAATCAGTTAGTGCTTAATCATACTGTCCATAAAAACAAACTAGTTTAACTAAACTATCCAACTGAAGCATAACTATAGTGTGCATACTAAAACAAACTAGTTTAACTAACTTTTCAACCGAAGCATAAATGTACTGTGCACAACTAGTTTCCAAATGAAACTTACTAACTTTCCAAATGAAGCATGACTGGACTGTTTATATTGAAACAAACTATCCACATAAACTAAAACAATCTAGTTTAACCAAATGAAGCTTCAGCATACTGTGCAAAACTGAAACTAGTTTAACCAACCAATCAAGGCAAAGTCATATTGTACATGCTAAAACAAACTAGTCAGTTAAATTGTAGTTGCATACCAAGTGAAGCATAATCATACCTTGCAAAACCATCCAACCAGTTATAACCAAGTAATTTGACCAACCAATTGAAGCATAACTACTTTCTACATACTAAATATTGTTTAAACATCAGATGATTTTAAAGGATAACAACTGGTTTAACATCCAATTAACTACAGAACAACCCTTCTCTATGTAATGAAACAAACTAGTTTAATGAACCATTAGGAGGGAGCATAACCGTTCAGGATGCAAAAGTACTAGTTTATCCATCCATCCAGTGAAAGCACAGAACCAGAACTAACTGGTGTAATGTTTTGGTCTCAGTACTATCACAGTACGTGATATTAGAGACAGTAGTGGTCCATAAGCGTGTGTTTTGGAGGATGTATTGATATCAGTGTCTCTGGGAGAGATAGATGGAGAAACCTGTGACTGGTACAGAAACTCAATCAGCTCTTTGTTAGACTGAGACTAGTTAGTTCAGTCCTCAAGTGCACACGCGCTACTGAGTCAAAACCACATCAGAAATCTGTTTTATCAAACTTAAGCGTAGTGAGAGCGTAGTGAATCAAATGATTTTCTGTTAGCAAATTAATACTAGTTTAGGTAATGTGGCTGCTTAGATTTCTGTGGAACCAGAAAGAATAGATTGTAGCGCCGCCTTCTGGTAGAAATAAGAACTGAAATATAGAAAATTATTAGAGAAAGAGAAATAAAACCCTATATTGCAGGGTGACAAAATACAGTTTAGTTAACACACAGCGGGGCACATATGAGGTAAATTGTCAGTTGCACAGTAATCTCCAAAAAGTTGAGAAAAATACCTTATTTGTAAAAATGTAAGACAATGCCATCTTCACCTGCATATGATATGTGTATTAAAATATGTTATTGGCTATTTAATTGGATTTTTCATTTTGGCATTTTGGTTTTTCAACGACATTTAAACTGTAAAACAATTATGAAACATGAAATACAGACTGAAATGCATAAAAAAGAACAATACGGCATGCAATAAATAAATATATAAAATAATCAAAAGAAAATTAAACAGTAACTAATGAATACATAATTCTATTTAAGATTTATTTACAAATATTATTTAGCTTTGATTTATTTTTCAGTTTTACTAACTTCAGTAGCTCAACCTAAACATGTTTTATTTCAGTAATTTTCCAAGACAATTTTTCTAATTTAAAATTTTAATTAATTCTTAATAATTATTTTTTTTAGGTTTTTTTATTACATTTTTATTTTATTTTATCTTGATTCTAAATCAATAAAAACGCTGTAAATATTTTTGATCTCACTGTAACTAATATATAAAGTTATAAAACCTACTGTATGTGACGACTTGCCCCGACCTCACATTAATGAATACTGTTATAAAGTGATCGTGTCTTAATTTATGTCAGTGTTGTGTTATTATATTAACCGATAAAAAAGCATATGAGATTGCTATTTAGTTTGACAGAGACCAGCATACAACACCACTGCTAGAGAACACGTTTGACTAGTGCGATCTAAGCAAATTTCCCGTGTGACAACTAGCCCCGGTCTGAATATGAGCTCATGTCCCTCAGCCGGGGAGAATAGACCCTCATCACCCAAAGGTGTGCGGTCACCAGGGCAGCGTGATGGACATCAAGTGGAGTCCGTTCATGGACAACATCATCGCGTCCAGCTCCGAGGACTGTACGGTGAGAGTCTAACCAGTGAACGCTGATGATTACAGCGACCACATTTCCGCCAATGCAGCCGTGACCTTTGACCCCCAGGTGAGAATCTGGCAGATTCCTGACGGCGGTCTGAGGAGGAACATGACCGAGGCTCTGATGATCCTGATTGGTCACAGCCGTAGGGCGGGGCTTATCGAGTGGCATCCCACCTGCAGCGGCATCCTGCTGAGCGCCGGATACGACTGCAAGGTCACCTCCACCACCAGACCTAACTCTGACTAACACACAGTGAGCTGAACCACAGACCCGTGATGTTCCGATGTTTGTGTGACAGATTGTGATCTGGAACCTGGAGGAGGGCGTGGCTGTGAAGATGATTGACAGCCATCCAGACGTCATCCTCTGTATGTCCTTCAACACTGATGGAAGTTTACTGGCCACTAGCTGTAAGGATAAAAAACTGAGGATTATTGATCCACGTTCAGGGAAAGTTCTTCAGGTGAGAGCTTTATGTTTTTGAATTAGCATTTTTATAGTTTTATAAATAAGTATTTGTATTTTTAAATGAATAAATTATGAATTTGATATTTTTATATGTTATATTTAAAATATTTTATCTACGATTGTTTGTATTAAATATATTATGTTGGAAATAAAATATATTTTTGCGTTAATCTAATTGCTGTTGAAAAATTATACATTTTTTTTAATAATAAATATAAAAATATATATTTAACTCAATTTAATCCGATTCGGTTTCATCTTTTTTTATTTAAAATAAAACATTATGTAATGTTGTTATTTAACTTTTTTGTTTATATTTTAGCTACACATTATATTTAATCATACATGTTTGTTTAATTAAATGTATTATGTTGTAAACAAATTCTATTTTTGCGTTTTTCCAATTTGGTGTCACAGAATAATTACATTTTTTGTTGTTTATAATAAATATAAACAAATAAATATATTTTAATGTCTTTTAAAATGAACAGTTCTATTATATAATGTAATTAATATATAAAGAATTATATTCCTATATATTAATAAAATATGTATTATATATTTGTTTAATATTTTTATTAAAAAATTTTTGATGTATATGTTAACTACATAATATTTTTGTTTTAAATATTAAACTAGTTTATATTTTAATATGTTTATTTAACTAATTCTATTTTGTCAGAAATACATGTCATTTTTGCATTATTTTAATTTTGTTTTACTAAATTATATATATATATATATATATATATATATATTTATTTATTTTTTTTTTTTTTTCATAATAAACATAAAAACTATGCATAAAATTGTTTTTAAATTATTTTTTTTTGATATTCTGTACTTTTAGATTTAAATTCTACCTATACATTATATTTAACTGTTCATGTGTGTATAATTTGTTTATATGCTTAAATGTTTAAATGTAAAATGTTTACATTTAAATATTTTTTTTTGCATGATAAATACATGAATATCTCTATAGTTTGACTAAAAAAATATTTATTTAAAAATGTATTTTTAATTTTACATTTTTACGTTTATATTTGAACCGATCCTGCTTGTTAAACTCTGTGTTCATCTGAACAGGAAGCAGACTGTAAAAGCTCCCGAGTGAACCGCGTGGTGTTTCTGGGTAATCTGAAGCTCGTCCTCACCACAGGCGTCTCCAGTTGGAACACTAGACAGATTGCATTGTGGGATCAGGTAGGGTGTAAACTGTTCTCTAAACAAGAATAAGTCATCAGACTCCTTCAGACATGTGTGGAAACCTGCAGGAGGATCTGTGCGCTCCCATCACAGAGGAGGAGATCGACGGTCTGGCCGGAGTCCTCTTCCCCTTCTATGATGCTGACACACACATGCTTTATCTGGCCGGGAAGGTGAGCGAGTCTGCTGTTAAACATCTGAATCCCGCAGGACTGTGGCTCATCTGACTGTGGAGATGCTCTGACCTCCACAGGGAGACGGGAACATCAGGTATTACGAGGTGAGTGCTGAGAAACCCTTCCTGCAGTTCCTGATGGAGTTCAGATCGCCGGCTCCGCAGAAGGGTCTGGGTGAGTTACTCTCACCGAATCACCCATAGTTTCCATCCAAAGTTACATATCAAGACACACAATTGAATGCTTATGAACACATTTATTTTATTTTATTGTTTTAGAATTCAAATATTTGTATAAATCTTAATAAATAAATGTTATGGTGTTTCCCAATTTTTCAAGCATTGCTTCAGTTATTTTTGAGTAAAATAAAATGACAATAAAATCTATAAGAAACATAAAAACATAAATCCTTTTTTTTTTTTTTACTGAAAATGAAATGCATGAAGTCAAATAAAATAAATTAAGTAAAAAAATATATAATATAGTGCTGTTAAAAAATTTATTGTGATTAATCGAATCCAAAATACAATTTTCTGTTCACATAATATATGTGCGTGTGCTGTGTATGTTATATAAAACTATATATATATATATATATATATATATATATATATATATATATATATACATATATTCAATATATAAACATGTTTTTGTGAAATATATACATGCATTTGTATTTATATATAAATAATAAATATACACAGTACACACACACAGATATATTGTGTGAACAAAAAAAAAAAAAATTAATGAAAGTATAATGTTTTACAATTAAAAACTAAATTAAATTATATGGTGTTTTGCTTCAGGTTTTTAAGTTTTTATTCAACTAAAATAAAATCACGTACAATTTTTTAAGAAATAAAACAATAGAAGTGTTGATGAAAATAAATTAAAAAACGGAAAATAAAATGTAAAGTAAAAGTTTTAAAAATTGCTGTTATATTACACAATTTTGGTTTTATTATTTTATTTTATATTTGAATTTGTTTATTTAATACTGAAATATTGGAGCATATTAATAAACTAAATTATATGATATGGTGTTTTCCAATTATTACAATTATCCAAGTTATTATTGAAGTAAAAATTGTATTGCAATAAAATCCATAAGAAATGGAATCAATAAAAATAATATAAATGTTTTTTAAAAATAAATTGAAAAACAATATTATAAAATAATAAAGTATATATAGTATCCAAATACAAGAAAATAAATAAATTGAAAGTAATACAAATTATGTATTTTTTCATAAAAATAAAATAAAAGAAGGAAAGACAAAGGTAAGTGTGTGGTGAATGAGTCTGATCTGATGCTGATGTCGGTGTGTGTGCAGGTGTGATGGCCAAACGCGGCGTGGATGTGAGCGAGTGTGAGATCTTCAGGTTTTATAAGCTGGTGACTCTGAAAGGTCTGGTGGAGCCCATCTCCATGATCGTCCCGCGCAGGGTGAGCAAACACGAGTGAAGTCAAACACAGCACATCATGCCATTACGCACTGAAAACTCACACCTTCAGTAGTGTTTGCAGCTGTTTTGTGTTTTAAACGTGATCTATGTCCGCTGCAGTCTGAGACGTATCAGGAGGATATTTTCCCGATGACGGCGGGCACAGAATCAGCTCTGTCTGCTGCCGAGTGGCTCAGAGGGATTGACAGAGGTGACGTCTCGTGATGAACATGATCCGACTTCATTCATGCGTTTGATCTGTGTGTGAACTGTAAAGTCATCTGTGTGTGTGTGTGTGTGTGTGTACAGGGCCACTGCTGATTTCTCTTAAAGAAGCTTATAAACGTCCAAATCCAGCGGGTCTCAGAGCGTCTGAACGGGACAGACGGACGGTGAAGGGCATCGACCTACTGGAGAACATCACACCAAACACTGACAAAGAGGTGTGTGTGTCTGTGTGAGAGGGAGAGAGAGTGTGTGTGTGTGTGTGTGTGTGTGGGTGTGCGTGAGAGGGAGAGAAAGAGAGAGTGTGTGTGCGTGAGAGGGAGAGCGTGTGTGAGTGTGCATGTGTGTGTATGTCTGTCTGTATGTATGTGTGTGCATGTGTGTGTGTGTGTGTGTATGTCTGTCTGTATGTGTGTGTGTGTGTAAATTATTCCATTCCTTTTTTGTTCACAATTTGTACAGTTTCCCAACTTTTTTGGAATCAGGTTTGTATATATATATATATATATATATATATATATATATGGCAAATGAAGCTTTCTCGATAAACATGCATTAAAGCTTTCTGCGTGCTTCATCTACAGCTGTGTCTCATTACAGCAGCTGCCTTCACATCTGGTTTCTGTGCTTGGACAACATGTTATCTGATATTAAAGCTTTAGTTCTGTGCATTTTTCACTGAAGTATTTTCAAATGAACCAAGTGATTAAGCAAGTCCATTGCAAAAACTAACACAGATATCCAAACATTAAGTAAATGTACTTTTATAGCTGGACAAATAGCATTATTAATAAAGAATGAATGTGGTTTTGTGAATATTTTGGGGTCTTCAGATCAAACCGGTGCTTCAGACATTATAAATCAGGTATTTTTAGCAAAACAAATCCATCACAAGCTTCGGTGTCAAATTTAGCATCACACTATAAATAATATTTCATCTCTTTGGTTTCTTTGACCAAGCTGTCTTAGGTTTTTTAGGTGAAATATTTATTTTTATTATTTTTTTAAACTTTTTATATTGCCCATAAGAGGTTGTTTTTTGTTTTTTTCTAAAGAGAAGACTCCATTTGCTCTCTGTATAATCTTTTTATGCCTACAAAAGAAAGAAAAGTGAGATATTAAGGAGATTTTTCTGTCTCATAAGCAGCTCCTGAAGATGGTCTTCAAGCAGCAGGATGAAATTAGGAAACTCAAAGATGAACTGGGAGAAAAAGACGAGAGAATCCGACAACTGGAGCTAGAGCTCAGGAACCTGAGAAACACGTGACGAGCAGAACAGAGCTGCCTGTTCATGCTGTTAAGATTACACTGAAAATAAAAATAGTTTTATGATTTTTATGGAATTGAATAACATTATTGAAGATGGATGTACATTATTACGGCTGGCAATTGCGGTTTTAAAGGAACAGTTCACCAGAAAATGAAAATTTATGCATTATTTACCCCCCCCCCCCATGTTTGTCAAACCCCTATGCTGATATTTTTCATTATAATGACAGCTGATATCTTGAAGCTTTGCAGTGTTATTTAGCATGTATGCTCATTATCTTTAAAACAGAAGCTAAACATTTTCCATAGTTAGACATACAGGTCTATGATGACATATTGGTGAGTAACTGATGCATTTTCATGTTTTTATGAACTCATTCTTTAAGATACAGATGTGCAAATGAAGTCTTGATGTTTACAAGTTCAAACCGATGCCTCTTCACGTGTAGAGGAAGCGTATGAAGTTCTTCAGGCTGTTCAGTAGATGGCGCTAGAGGAGAGCGAAACTCACCTCAAAGTCTTAGTCTGCTCTGTATATACAAGAGATCTTGAAATGTTCACTCTACGAATAAAATATTTCTCAAACACTGTGAATCTGTTTATGTTCCACAAGAACCAATAGTTTTAATTCCCATTCACAGCGAGAATGGTCGATTTATGAGCAATATCACACGAGTAGATGTGAGATAGGCTACAGTATGGGTGTAAAGAGAGAAAGGAGTAACCGTGTACAAACACACACACACAGAGGCCTGTGTGTGTGTGCATAGGCCTATCCGAAGTTCCGATCTGATTCGAAAGATTCGCGAACCTGAAGTTCCACCTAAAACAAATGATTCCCGATCCGTACACCGAAGTCCCGATCTGGCGTGTCCTGTGAACTGTGGGGCTATTAATAATAAAGTTAAATTGAACTAATGATCATAGCTGTGCTTTTGGGAAACGCACTCCAGAATAAAGAATCCTAAATCTAAATTAAATGATTCGTGACCTGGCTCCAAAGTCGCGATAAACGATTTGGGATCCGATTGGAGCTCTTTGAAGCAGTGAATCATTTTGCCAGGCATGGTTTAATTTAAAGTATCAAAAGGCTCAGTTTCACAAGTCACTATGCTATTTTAAATAATCACCCGCGATATTAAAATTCGAAAACGTATGGCTTTAATTCGATTTTTGATATTTTTGAATAATCGGAGAGTTGCCTCATAAATGACTCACTCAATTGAATCAGTTCGTCTCTTTTGGCGTCTTCAGCCATGTTTTTACGACACCATCAGTAGGCTACGACGGGCTTAGCTCGCTAATTTTATGACAAATGAAAAATGTGTTGTTTTTAAATAAGATATTTCCAATATTTCCATTCCAAAGATAACATCCAACACAAATCTATGAACATATTCAGATGAGGTAACCGGTTTCACTCCATTCATATTTTTCTATATTTTAAAGTTTGACAGTTCAAGAGGAAATTATTCCAGGCACATCATCTTATTGACATATAAACCACACATTTTAGGGGTTATTTTATGTAGTGGATATTGTTCTAGGAGTGGGGTTCAGTTAAGAAGAGCCGAGATGCTCTTGTTTACCTCCAGGATCAGTGACCTGAATGTGGATCTCTCACCTCATTCAGAATGAATGACAGATCGGTGCAAACAGTCATTCAGGGTCTGCGCCCGACACACAACCTCCCACAGCATGTGTCCTGGAACACAGCAACAGCTCTTTGAAAACCTCCGCCAAAGACTTGATGAAAATGTCAACGGTAGTGCTCCGGTTTCACAAAGAAAGAAGAATTTCTGTCATTTGTCTAGTCGTGGCCAGAATGAAATCACCTCCAGCTGAATATTTGAGGCTGGAATCCAATATCAGAAGATGAACTTCAGCAATATCTTTTACTCAGAGCTACCATGTACTACAAAAACAGAATGCCTTGGGATACAAAATAAAATATAAAATAAATGGTTCACCCAAAATGTAAATTAATTATTTAATCATTTATATTTTGAATTATACATTATAGTTATGATTAAGCACTCCACAATGTACAAACAAAACTTTTGGCTATGTCAATAATTTAACCCAAAAATCGAGCAAGCAACTTCTCCGACTCACTCTACGAGTTCCTTTACCAGACTGAGAGAAACACTTAAAAAGTATAAGCCCCTCCCACTAGGACTAAACCATTAAACAATTGATGGTAACAAATAAGTTCAAGAAAGACAAAACAATTAAATAGCGACTTAGTTGTAACAAAGGCATAACTATAAGCACCAAAAAAATATACAGAAATATACAACCCAGACAGCACATGTACGTCTGGCCGACGTCGGCCCAATATCGAAACGTCGGCCTCTATACCTAAAACATCTATAAAACATCGGCCTGGCGGAGGCCGATATAATTTGGTCAGTGCTCTGTTCTCCAGCTCATCAGTCGTCGGCCCTGAGTTGGTTCACGACCGCGGGCCGATGCCGCGCTTCTCTGTGTGCGCGTGCCCAGTATTCGTCTCTTTTAGCCACCCAGAGAGAGAGAAGAGGATAATCCCAGCGACATCTGTGGCTCTGATCTATTTTATAGAAACGGTTTAGTGTCTTCGGAAAAGTCCGTTATCATTTTAGCAGTTTTCAGGTAGGCTAACTAACATATAGATTGAGCTCTTGTTGATGAAACTCTGGGCTTTTAATCAAATCTTCGATTTGATTAAAACAAAATGATTTTTAAATTAATTATTGAATGATTATTGAATGAGACTGTACTTTATAAATGTAATGTTTTAACTCTAGATGTTTGTGTAAATGCTGTGTGTGCTTGAGTCCTGCGCGAGCGGGGAGCAGAGTTGCCATGGAAACGGGGCGTCAACACAAAAACCGTTACTGGCAAGCAGTAATCTCCGTCTCTCCCTGCAGTTTACACTGTTTTGGGTAAGTTTAGTCGCTAAAATCACACAAATATTACATACAAATGTTCCTGACACGTTTTTTGCTTGTTATTGACATGTTTCAATTAAATTTATTTTATAGAAACGGTTTAGTTTCTTCGAAAAAGTCCGTTAGCATCTTAGCAGTTTTCAGGTAGGCTAACTCTATAGATTGAGCTCTTGTTGATGAAACTCTGGGCTTTTAATCAAATCTTAGTGTGTGTATGAGATATTTTGATGGCACTTTGAATGTTTTGCTGGTGATTTGTCAGTATGTTATTGGAAAAGGCTGATTTACTGAATCGATGACGTCACTTACAGTGAGAATGTAATCGGCTGAAATCAAGTTGACATTAGTTTTGATATTTCATGATAAACATATATTAATACAAATTGTTCTGTGATTTCAGGAGGACAGAAAGAAACTCTACAGAACAGAAGTGAAGCTCCAAGATTTCAACATTTCTGAAGGGAGATTCTGACTTAGAAATACAGGTGACCTGAAGAAGCTCATGAAAAACATGAATATGCCTTTTTCAGAATACATTTCACCAATTTTAAGAAGTCCCTGACATCATAACGTAAGTCACACTCAACCTAAAACTAAAAATATAGATTGTGTTATTTTAAGATTATATTTTTAGTAGTAGAATATGTATATTACATGTTATTATAATTGTTATATATTATTCTGTCTTTTATCTCCATTTCACCTCTACTCTAGCTTGTTTCCTTCTAATGAACCTGGAACTGCAGAGTAAATATTGTTGACTCTGTGTCAGATTGCTTGTTTTGTTCCTGGACTCTTCAGTGATGATGAGCAGAGTCTGAGTGAACCTGCTGTCAGACAGTGAGTACCGTGGGGTTTCAGTCAGGGCCTTCAGTAAAAAACTGTTAGATACCTGTACACATCTTACACATCTCTGTTACAGCTAACGCAGCCATATGTGTAAAGGTGCGGTTACACCAGCCTTTGAACGTGCAAAATTATTTCGGACGCCGCTGCGAATATGGGCGGGAGCAAGATATAACGGTTTCCCCTTATCACAACATGGGTTAATCTGTGTACAATTGTTTAATTATGTCATCCTGGTTAGGGTTGGCCTGATTGACGATGTCATCGTCCATCGCCGATGGCTGATAGACATCACGATGCTGCGCCGGCAAACAGCGTCATCAGCTCCAGTATCTCGCCCGTGCATCTGTTGTCATGCGACAGAGAAGTCACGTTCTATAGACAGTTTCTATAGACAGTTGTGTACGTGCTGACAGCTGGTTGCCCAGGCTATGGATTAAAGGTAATACTGTTGTAAGTAGTGTTCATTTTCTCCTAAATACCGATCATTTCGCTTCATTAGACCTCAATGTATCACCAGTAGCCAACGGTATTGATTTGGTCCTTTTTTTTGTCTGGACATCCACACAGCACCACAGTATTATCAACTAGAGATCAACCGATAGTGGATTTTTCCAATACTGATAGCTAGTTTGGACCACACTGGCCGATACCGATTTATAAACCAATAGTTTTTAAAATGAATACTGAACAAAATGGATACTGAATGAGAGCAGCGGTCTGCGGTCGCGCTGTGGGTTCCCGGGTTTGTGTCCATTCTCGGACCATTCCATGTATTTCAACTGTAGAAAAGGTTGTTCCGAGCCGAAACTGACTTCTTTCATATTTGTCGACCAATATACAGAAAACTACATCAGTATATCATCATAAACACAAACGTTTTTGTCTTACATGAATGTAAACAGATGAGAAAGAAAACACACACGTACAGTATTTTTGTTTAAAGAGACAACAGCCTAATAAACGCGCTGTCTGTCATTAATGTTAATCAAAGAACAAAAGAAACAAAAGAAAATCATTCACTGATCTCGACTGAATATATTTAATAACTTTAATTGATTAATCTTTATTTTATTTATAAAAAGAAAACTATGCAGTGTTTTTAAACTTTTAATTACAGTTTCTGTACCTGAAATTTTGTTTAGTTGTATTTAGGATATTGCTAATTGATTTGTTTGTTCATATCTTACTACTGACTGGTTACTTCTCTTTAACACTTTAATATTTTTATTAATTAATTGTTTTTGTTATGGTATTTTTTTTTTTAAGCACAGGCAAAATTCCTCTTGCAGTGTTTTGTAAGCTGCTGATTTTTGCTCATGTTATTCAGCTGTAACAGAATGCTTTGTAAAAAGACAGAAACATGTTTCACATCTAAATGTTTGACTTAATTTTTTTATATTGGATTTTTTATCTTATTGGAATCGAAACTAGGAATCGATAAGCAGAATCGGAATTGGAATCGATAAAATTCAAACGATACCCAACCCTACACACCGAACGCATCACATTATTTTTGCTGCTATTTTAGAACAGTGCATGATTATCTAATCATGTGCAGCGTCTTTGAGAAGTCACAGTTATCACACACACCGGATGCGTCACATTCAATTCAAGCAGCGGTCTAAACTGTTTATTTAATCACCAAACGGACATAAGTTTGCTTCAGGAATGAACTATGTGGCATATGTGTTTAAAGTTCAGTGTTAAAAAAAAAAGAGCAAACGGAAAGAAAACGCGCAATCTGTATTACAGCTTTCTATATGAAGCATACAGACTGTATTAGAGCCACAGAAAGACCAACGTTTTGCTGTAAAATGCACAATACATAATTTATAGCCTAGGGTGAAGTCATTATGTAAATTTACAATGATTTGAGATTAATATAATGTTATTTAATAGAAAACTATGTGAACGGCTGCATTTAAACTCGCGTTTGAAGTTTCCCACTCTGTGCAGCGCACAGTGTCACATGGCAAAACAAACGCAATACGGAAAAATATCTCCATGGATTTTGCAGATAGTTCTACAAATCAACTATCGGTGCCGATTAACCAGCAAAACCAATGAATCGGTTGACCTCTTTTATAACAATGTGCATGATACAATACTCATCAAATAATAAAGAACTCTTTTCATGTCCCTTGACTCAGATTAAAAAGTAATCACGGCCAACAAAATAACTTGTGCTTGGTGTTAACTGTTAGCCACTCATAGCACTCGTAGTTGCAATCTTTGAAATGGTGCATAAAAATGTTGCTGGCCTTCAGTTTAGGTTTAGGTCTTCCTTTCTCAGTTGTAGGTCTTCATTTCTCAGTTATTCTCTTTTTTTCTGCAAAATAGCACCTTAAAAAAGCATTTTAGTAGATTGGCAACCAGGTCTGTAGGCTGTATTTTCTTTTCATTTAATTTCATTTTCGTACTTTGGAAATCCCTGACTAAAAGGGCAGTCTAACGCTGGGGGTAGCACTGGGCACGTCTCTAGACCCAGAGGGTGTGCTGTCAGTGAATTTCAAAATTTGATTTGCTGATGATTCTGTCACTAATGCTCGTAACAAATCAGATGTGACTTCTTTCATCAAAAGGGTAGCACAATCTGTAGTGCTGGCCATATACTTTTTGTAATGTAGGATATTCCAGGTCAACCTCAACTAAACTAATCACAAGCAATTTGTGAACATTACACAAATGTAAATGATAACTAAATAGTCTTTAAAAGCTTTTTTCACACAGTTTTGTTTTTTATAGGGCCAGCAGAGCCCTGCTCACCCTGACGGCCCACCGCTGCTGTCAGACAACATCTCAAAGTTGCTATAAACTGCAGGACCAGTAAGTACAACCTTGAACATACACAACTGTTTCATAAGTTTGGGAAGGTATGGTTTTTTGTGTTTTTGAAAATCTTTTATGGCAACCACAGTTTAACATATGAAATGAATACAATTCACTACAATTTAAAATAAGTTTTCTATTTGAATATATTTAGAGAAGTAATTTATTCCTGTGATGGTAAAGCTGTATTTTCAGCATCATTACTCTGTCTTCAGTGTCACATGATCTTCAGAAATCATTCTTATATTCTGATTTGCTTCTGAAGAAACATTTCTGACTATTATCAGTGTTGAAAACAGCTGTGTTCCTTCACTTTTTCAGGATTCTATGATGAATAAAGTTTTAAAACAGTACAGTGTTTGAAACAGAAATGTCTGTTTTAACTTTTGATAATTGATAAGACAGTGATAATAATTGAAAATATTTATTGAGCAGCAAATCAGAATGATTTCTGAAGGATCATGTGACACTGAAGACTGGAGTAATAAAAATTAGCTTAGATCACAGAAATAAATTACATTTCACAATATATTCACGTAGAAAACTGTTGTTAAATTGTAATATTTCACAATATTACATTTTTTTTTACTTGCTTTTGATCAAATAAAGGCAGCCTTGTTGAGCAGAAGAGACTTTTCTCAAAGAGGTAAAAAGAAAATCGTACTGACCCCAAACTTTTAACGGTAGTATAAATTACAAATATAATGTTCCACCTACTGAAATGTATATTCCATTCTAAAGAGATGCCTGTTCCACAAATATTACATTTACAGGGATCACGTGAAACACTTCATCAATAAACTGATTTTTGAGAGCATTAGTGGCAGTGTGTCGATTTTTGTTTATTGATTGGTGAATTGGAAGTGGATGTGCGTTTATTAAACCTACTTGTGATTAAATCAGATATATATATATATATATATATATATATATATATATATATATATATATATATATATATATATAGCAAAATAAGCTCAAATTGAGGCAGCAGCATCTATGGTGCATGGCCTGTAGTGAGGTCACTAAATTCTAACACCAAGAATTTATCAGAGTCCACTAAAGGAAGCAAAACCTATTGGTATTTTACTTTGAAAATAGCCTTCCAAATAATATTTGGGGCTCGGACACACTTTTTTGTTGTTGTTTAAATTAAATTAAAATACATAGTTTAGTATTCACACAACACATCTAATAATAACCATGCACTCCAGTTATATGTGATTAAATAAATAATATTTTGTCTGAAATAATATGAACAGCAGCAGCTATTCTAAACTTTCTCCTTTTTATTTCCTGTTTCTATCTCAGGATGGCCATCCCAAGGTTTCTAGAGATTACACCAGCTCCAGACTGAATCCAAACTCACTCGTGAAGACTTCAGATGACACCAACGCTCACAGAGACTACAGACGACAACTGTACATGAACACACAAAACAAATATTATCCTTATTTTGCCTATAAGGGTAAATTTGATGATTTTCAAACTGCTTTATTGTAACGTCTCTTATATCTGTAAATGAACAATATTTACTCTCTGAGTTATGTGGACCTACATGTCCCCTTTTATTTGTAAGCATCACTTTAAAAATGTTGAAAGATAATGTTAATGTTAACTGAATACAAAACTAGAGACTTGTTTAGTAAGATTTTATCAGAAAATATTTTTGAACTTTTATCATGAAATTTAAAACATTTTAATTGCTTAATTAGTATTGTTTGCCTGGTTTTATTTTGTGTTTATGTAACTCTTTTAAAAAAGTTCTTGGTATAAAGTTAGCATGCGATGCTGACAGCACTGAACACATGACTTTTTATTATGAACTAGATGGTCTTCCCAGTGAGTCTCAGTCATCTCTGGCTTTTTAAACTGTAACCTTGAAACATGCATTTCCTGTAAACCTACTTTGAAATAAGTATTGTCAAAAGGTGCTATACTCATACAACATTTAACCATACAAGGACTGTAGTAATGGTTATTTTTGTTTTAACTATGGGTTTACTGCAAAAGCTGTAGTAAAATCATGGTGATTGTAGTAAAACTATGGTTGATTTTGTTTTTTCTATGGTTTTATTGCAAAAGCTGTAGTAAAATCATGGTTAATGTTCAAAAGACTACAAATAATCCCGAATTATACACTTTTGATCAAAGCATCTGGTAAATGTTATTGTATTTGTACATGTAATATGAAATAAATGAAAATATTAATAAAGTTGCGTCTGTTCTTGAGAGTGGTATGTATTTTATTATAAACCAGCGGCGGTAGCCGCGGGTGGTCCGTAACGATGAGCAAAACGCCGGTGAACCGCGTCCACGCAGAGCGGCCGGGATGTATCGTCTCAGCATCGGCCGGAGAGCATTTCCGATCAGAGGCCGACGTCGCCGAGACATCTTGCCTATTAGCAAACGCTCCCTGAGCGATATCGTCCCGATGGAATTTTGTAGGTCGGCTCGACATCGGCACAACGTATGTGTGCTGTCTGGGAACCATTTCAAACAACACAAACTAAATTCATTATTATGGTTTACCAAAGCATCAAACAAACACCATTCTCCCCCTCCGGCATGAGACCAATTAAGTGTGCCTTCTATTGGCGGGAAACAGGTATTTAAAAATGGTGGCAAGGTAGTGCCCGGGTTTCTTCTGTTTGTTATGTGGAAATGTTCCAGTACGTAAGTATGACTGTTTACTTTATGTAAGTGGATGATTGAAAACAATAAACATCTAACATGCTAACCGGTCTTGTCTGTATTCTCAACAATATCCAAATTAACATAATAAAATTATTGACTCACAAAGTGTTAACCTGAACAAAAATGGTGAGAACAGGATCAACACTTAAACAATACACAATCAATTACACACACACACATACCTGATGTTAACTGGTGTTACATTGCGGAAAACAAATATGTGTCGTTGTATGAAAAGTCTATGCATGCCTAGTGTGTTGTGTTCTAAGTCCAGTGCCACAGTCTCTAGTCACAGTGCCCCACTGTGACACTAGCCCACGAATATCCAATCCATGCGCTCAGATTTTGTTAACCGTACCCTCGATTTTTGAATCTGTACCCACAAATTCATAATCTGCATGCACACTTTTCCAATCCGTTCCCATGGATTTGTAAACTGTAGCTTCATGCAGCAAGCTCCTACATGTTAACATACAGTTTTAATGAATATTATTATGTGGAATGGGTCTACAGCAAAGTGTTTTAAGTAATTCTCTGTATGTTTTTCTCATACAGGTGAAACATTGTTGAAAACATGCAGCCTGTCTCTACTGTGGAGTCGCCGGCTTTCAGTCAGCTCCTTAGCATGATAACATAGATTTCATTTTTAAGCAGCATTTACATATACAGTAGCTACAGACCAAAAGTTTGGACACACCTTCTCTTTCAAAGAGTTTTCTTTATTTTCCTGGCTATATATGTATGTATGTATATATGGATGTATGGATGTTTTTAAGGGCTCAACACAACAGCTTTTATGATTCTTGATAACTTTACTTTTTGATTCTGAATATATTATTCAGGTGTTTTGTTATTTATTTCAGAAATCCTTGTGATATACAATATTCAGTTTGTGCTGGTCTGACTTAATAAAAATAGTGTTTAAAAATTACTTTCTGTTTTACTCTGTGTTTGTATATAGACCATAACGCATAAAAGCGCATGTATTTTAATCCTCTTCGAGAGCTTGGAGCGGTTTGCGAATCATTTGAGTCAGTTCGGGAGTTGGGAGCGTGATTCATTTTAATCAGTTCGGGAGTTGGGAGCGTGAATCAGTTCGGGAGTTTGGAGCGGGTATCATTTTAATCAGTTCGGGAGTTCGGATTGGGTTCGCGAATCATTTGAGTCAGTTCGGGGGTTCGGAGCGGCTTCGCGGATCATTTGAATCAGTTCGAGAGCTCGGAGAGTGTTCGAGAATCATTTGAGTCAGTTCAGGAGTTCGGAGTGGGATCGCGAATCATTTGAATCAGTTCGGGAGTTCAGAGTGTTGTTCAGAGCGTTGAGTCAGATCGGGAGTTCGGAGCGGCATCGCGAATCATTTGAGTCAGTTCGTGAGTTCGGAGCGGGATCGCGAATCATTTGAGTCAGTTCTGGAGTTCAAAGCGGGTTCGCGAATCATTTGAGTCAGTGTGGCAGTCCGGAGCGTAAATCATTTGAGTCAGTTCGGGAGTTCGGAGCGTGAATCATTTTAATCGGTTCGGGAGTTCGAAGCGGGATAGCGAAACATTTGAGTCATTTCGGGAGTTCCATTTTTTTTTCTCTTTAGAACACAAAAAGGAACTTTTGCATGATAAACAGACCGACATAACTGGTAATTTCCTGAAGATCTAGTGATTACTGGGCGAACTATTTCTTTTAAATGTGGTGGGTTTTTTTACTTGCGTGTAAGTGAAATACCGATGTGCCCCAGTGAATTTTTTTACAGATAAATCCTTGTCTTATGGCGGAAATTACCATATAATGACATAATCATTTTTTTAAAATTATATTTCATGCAATGCTGTCATGTGCTTTTTATCAGCTGCTTGGCATTAGAATTAATGGGGCCAGATCTCAAAATAATAACTAATTTGATGCAAGAAATAGCAATTCGCGATTCAGTTTGATTTATTCAAATAGTTCACTCAGCGTTTCTCATTGCTCATCATTTCTCTCAGCTAAACCAGATACTTTGAAAGTCATTAAAAAGCATGATTCACTAGATTAGGTGTATATTTACTGATATACACTTCTGAAGGAAACAAAACTTTACAATTTCCATCAGATTGCCCATGGTGACGCAGTTTATTCAGCCATTCAGCTCATGAACTCAGCAGGTATTAAGACCATTTATATCCATAACCAAGAATAGTATCAGTGGTCCAGTACTGATGAAAGTCTAGAAACATTTGTCTTTAAGTGTCTTGCCTGCTTTAATGTCCCTCAGACACACTCAGCACACCTTGTTCTGCTTTCCAGAGCTAATATGATAACTGTCTGTAGAGAAGAAGACAATTACACTGTAATCAATCCACACAACCACAAACGATGTTGTGATGTCTTCAGAATGAGTTGGTGAGCTTTTAGTTATGAGATGGGCTGGATAATGGCCTCATCTGATCTGAGGGACAAAATGAAGCTATATAGTTCATGCATAAATGTCAAAAATGGATTGAGAAGGCACGGTGCCCGGTTTACGCCCAATGGAAACGCTATCATCGGTGACATAATCTGCTTTCATTCGGCCGGTTTGATGATTAGGGTGTTATCAATGTCATTAGACGTCTTGGAAATGGCAGAAATAATGACCAGAGTGACGGATGCATTGCATCATGGCAAATTGTTCAGCCCCAGATGGCATAATTGAAGTAATAAGATTAGAAAACATCAATCATGGCAACT
This sequence comes from Carassius gibelio, assembly GCF_023724105.1. Lineage (NCBI taxonomy): Eukaryota > Metazoa > Chordata > Actinopteri > Cypriniformes > Cyprinidae > Carassius > Carassius gibelio. The sequence continues at coordinate 3,951,990 of NC_068420.1, forward strand.
GTAGATGGGGCTGGAGGAAAGATTAATGTCATTTCAGCCTCGGAAAAAATAAATTGTCTCAACTATGCAAAAACAATGTATGAAGCATTTTTTTTTTTTTTTTGCATTTGTAATTAAGTTATCCATGCCAGTTTGTGTTTCTGATTGTGGCTTATCTCACATGCATCCTAAGAATATGCAAATTTACATAGGCTAACAGCCTTCAAATTACAAGCTGATGAAATAATAACAGACGCACAGATTTGATTTCCGTGCCATTTCTCATGCGTACGAGCTAAGACTTTGAATTAAAAAACCAAATGAAATATCTTGCATTTGTTCAGTTTGAATTTAAAGGTTAAGTGTGACGATTTTCGCATGCTTTTATGTGTTCTCGTATTATTGACAAACCATTTGCAGGTTTATTTAAAGACTGTGTAGCAGACCTGTCTCAAAAGTGAATATGAGGTGCTCAAAACAGCATAAAACCGTTTATGAGGTGCGAAAGGGTTTTACTGGGAATATTTTCAGAGGCCAGGGAAGACCGAGAAGGGCATGACGAGTTCAACGAGGGTGTTTGAGGAATGTCTCAGTAGGTTGATAACGCTATGACTAGAGAAATGTTTTGTAGTTTGTGTGTCTTGGAAACGTTTGGTGATCTTTTAAGTCATCATTCTTGGTTTGTTTTAATGTTTAAAGAGTTGAAGTACCAAGTTGCATAAGCTGTAAGATTGTGATGCATGTATTTTACAGACAAATCCTAAAGGGAAGTAAGCACTTCATGTGATAAAGCACATAGGACAACATTTCCTCTAAGACCTACTCCAGTTATCCTATTTATTTGACAGTTTTAACCTGTGCATTTAAAAAATCCATCAACCTTTCCACATTCTAATGTTTTAGAAAGTCATTCAACTGTATGATTTTTATTGCAAACATCCCAGGTTTTGTTTTTATGTACAGAAGTGAATTCTCTCAATGGAATTCAATCTCTCTTAAATCTTTTCCCAACAGATTCCAATGGAATTCTTGAAGGTTGCTATCTTCAGAACTGGATTAAAGGTCACGGTGTTGACCTCACCGTGATGACATCAGATGAACAGGACGTGAGGCCTTAAATATCCTTTTCCAGGCATTGTGCTTGACGGCACTGGCTTTGAATTAAAGAATGTGTGGAAGGATGCCTTTAAACACCAATATACATTCAAGGTTCAGACAAGGACTGACATTGTAGCCACTATTGTGTCTTCTACAATTTACCTGCTGATTCAATATTGCCTGTCCTAACTAACCTCTCTGAACTTTATTAGGTGTATCATTCAGTCTAATGTGCTTTCATAACTTTATTACATCACTTTCGTGGCTGGTATCTCATTCCTAATGTGCCATTGATTCGATGTCCAAAGTTAAAATGGCAAGACTCAAATGTGTTGGGAAATGGTCTCAACGTGTTCTTTTGTAATGTGATATTGGGTGATAAGCTGTGGAGGTTTTGTGGGAACATTTCAAAATGTCTTTTCTAGACTTCTAATGTTTTATTTTGGTAATTAAATATTAATATTTAATAAAGGGATTTGGGTGCTGCCGGTGCCAGTTAATTTTACCCACGTGTTATTTCTTCCAATAATGAAATAATCCATTCTGATGTTCATGTTATTTCCGTACCAGGGACGAGTTGGACTAGATTTTCCATTAAAAACATGCCTGACTAAATTATTTACATTTTTAGTGATTAAAATACATTTTTACAATTTTTATTATTTTTTAACAAAATTATTATTTATTTTATTAGGTTTAATATGTTAATGCATAGTTAAATTACATTTTATTTTGAAGATTTTAGGCCAAAAAACAGATATTCTTAAAACCTCAAAACGTTAATTTATGTTAATGCCACTGAATATCCCAGTTGGATTAGTAACATTGAAGTTCACACTTTGGTTTTACATCGGACTGATTTATATCAAACTAAAACAGAACGACATTATATGATCAGGTGCAGTTTATTCTTCCAGAGCCTGCAGCTCTTGCTGTGATTTATGGAGGTGAGGGGGTCTGTGATTGATTATGGAGGGAAAACAGCATGCTTTACATGCTGATGCTGTTTTGCAGGTAAGGAAAATTACTTGGGCGTCTCAGACGGGTCTATCCATCACCGCTGTGCCAAAACAGATGAGATTGAGTCTGAAGTGTCCACAGAAACACCTGTTACTGCAAAATGCCATGTATTATAATACAGAATCAACACTGCTCCTGAGGTGAAACTTGCTCCCTGGTGAGTAAACAAACACGGGTTATTAAACTTGTGTTGAAGAGTGGATTGAAACTTTGATCATTTTGATACTTTCAATGGTGGCAGAAGTGACTTTGTTGACAAATTTGTCAGTGTTAGTATAGTGTATTTAAATGAAGGAGGTCTAATATAACTGTTTATATAGGAATGATAGATAATCCAGTCATATCACATTGCTAAAAAGAACATTATTTTGTGTATTTATTGTAATGAAATGTGTTTACATGGTTTAAGATTAATAAAAAAAAAAACGCATTGTTTTCCATATATCATACATTATTGTTGTACCTCTCTGCCCTGACTTTCTTAAACGTGTTGATTTTAACAAAACTCATAGTTTTGAAAAGCGATGTGTGCTGTGATTGGCCAGCTATCCAGTGCGTTGTGATTGGCCGAATTCCTCAAGCATGTGAGGAAAAGTTATACCCCTTACCATATTTGGAAACACACATCTTCTCCATGACATGTCAGCGATGGCAACAATACTACAGCAAGACTTAAGGTTTGGAAGGACACGAGTATGACTAAATTATATAATTCAAATTTTTAGGTTATTTATTACCTTTAAGGTTGATGAAAAACCTTAAACAACACAAGAGATTTTAGCATTGAGATATTAAGAGTCCAGAGTTGATGCAGATGTGACCCAAAAGTTATAAACACTGGCAAACTGAGAGCAACTGAAAGTCTCTCTCAGTCAACCGTGAAGTCAGACAATAAACGCTGGCTTGCTCGCTCCCGACTTGTTTTTCTTCTCTGTTTGTGTTGGCTGGCCTCTGAAATGGCCATGTTAAGCACGAACCCTCAATCCAGTGTGAGGTCAATGCTGCTCAAAAAGGCACTTAGTGGCTGCGGCATGCTGGGATACTGTAGGTGTGCAGTGAATATTAACAACCATGTCTGCCGGTCATGTGGAGTTCTGAGAATCAAAGTCAACAGGCTGAAGTTGTGCATGCCAACATCTGCAGATGAGTAGAAATCTGGTAACCCTCCACAGATGAGTAATCGCTAACCATGTGACTGATAGAACAATGAAAGAAAACAATACAAAGGCCAATCTGATTGGCCTTCTGTTTTACAGTCATTTGCATACTCTGTTGTGATTGGTCTTTTCTTTCTTGCATCTATTTGCTAAAACAATGTGCTAAAACATGCCATCAACTTGCTAATCATGCTAACAATGTGTTAAACAGGTAAGCAATATGATAAAACATGCTAGTAATGTGTTAAATCATGTTAATGTGATAAAACATGTTAACAATGTGTTAAATCATGCTGGCAACATGTTAAAACATGATAGAAACTTGTAAGTCATGTTGTGATAAATACTGCTAGCCACATGTTGAGACACGTTAAATCATGCTAGCAATGTGCAAAAATGCGTTAACAACATGTTAGATATAAACCCTGCTGAAAACAAACAAATAATAGAAACCATCACATAAATTGTAATGGTTTTATTGGTTATAATGGGAATTTGATTGGTTTTAATGCAAACTGTAATGGACCCTGTTGGTCTTTACTGGTAATTGGTTAACTTCTATAAAACCAAAACACACTACAGGAGACACTTTTTAATGGATTTGATGGTTAATAGCTGATGGTTAGTTATGTAAGTGATGGTTTATATTGTTTTTAGTTTCAAACAAAGATTTGTTCATACATTCATAATAAACACAAACAGTTACAGTTACATTTGCACTCTCAAAATATTTCAACATTTACATATTTCTGGTTGAAATTACAAAAGTAAATTTTAGTTAGCAGATGGAGTTTTTGAATAAAACAGGAAGCGGTTGCTCCACATGACTTTACATCAACAGTTGTGCAGATGTTCTCGCACAAGCTGAATGAAATGTGCAGCACGTCGACTCATTAATCATACAGTTCTTATACAGCTGCTCGTGTTCTCTGGGAAATGTAGCGCTGGGTCATTTTTCAAAAGAGTCTAGGTTTGTTTGTCAAGGTACTGAGAGGACGAAATATATTACACTGTGAGAAATATGTGTGTGCGTTTCTTTAACCATTATCGTGTAAGGATAACAGAGTTTTCCCCAACTTTGCCTCAAGGTGGGCTTCATCATGAGCTTTGCTTTATGAGACAGGCCATGATAAATGAGGGCTATCTGGGGAAAACGGAAATCAAATCACCCCCGACAGGCAATCCACATGACCGCTAGTGCTTCCGCTGAGTCAGTAGTGTGCTGTTTGGAGCTAGTATTGCTTGCAGATAATCAGTCAGGTAATAGCTTCCCATTCTTCAGAAATCTCAGCCATCTGTTTGACCCTCTTTGTGTCTCAAAAGCATCAGAAGAGGGACGTCTGCTTTATTACGCAACCCTCTCAATGAAGTTTTGAGGATTTGTGAATTAGCTTGTTCATTATTTCCTGATTATGTTTTGAAGGGCTTCTCTCTCTGATATCTGAGAACAAACAATATAGCCTGATTTTATCTTTCCAACATTAATATGCTTTTTTAAATTATTAGTTGATCAATGTGATATTTAATAATAATCTATCATATTCCAAATGAAATAGAAAACTTTTTTTGGTAAACTATGAATGATCTTTTGTATATATATATATATATATATATATATATATATATATATATATATATATATATATATATATATATAATCAAATTATATGTTAAATAATACAATCAAATAAATTAATAATAAAAATATATTTCAAAGAGCTAAAACTAAATTATCATATAAACAATGAAATTAAGAAAAAAATATATTAAAATGAGCTAAATTACAATTGTGATTAACATATTTCTATAGAATTATATCATAATATGAAATTGCACACCCCTTGGTCTCATAAATACACATAACTTTTACTAAGTTTGTGACTAAAACGAACTATTTTTAGTTCATTTCTGAAAACCTCATCAAGCATCAGAATTTGACATTGCAGCAGACATTTCACCTGAGTTCTGAGCTCTCTTATTACCAAATCAAATCCATAGCGAATGATTAATGAATGAGAGAGAGAGTGAGAACAACAAAAGACCATGTTGTTGCTATGCTGTTTCTATGCTGTTCGGTGTGTTTTTAGGGTGTTGCGATGCTGTTTCTATGCTGTTCGGTGTGTTTTTAAGGTGTTGCGATGCTGTTTCTATGCTGTTCGGAGTGTTTTTAGGGTGTTGCGATGCTGTTTCTATGATGTTCGGTGTGTTTTTAGGGTGTTGCGATGCTGTTTCTATGCTGTTTGGAGTGTTTTTAGGGTGTTGCGATGCTGTTTCTATGCTGTTCGGTGTGTTTTTAGGGTGTTGCGATGCTGTTTCTATGCTGTTCGGTGTGTTTTTAGGGTGTTACGATGCTGTTTCTATGCTGTTCGGTGTGTTTTTAGGGTGTTGCTATGCTGTTTCTATGCTGTATTCGGAGTGTTTTTAGGGTGTTGCAATGCTGTTTCTATGCTGTTCGGAGTGTTTTTAGGGTGTTGCTATGCTGTTTCTATGCTGTATTTGGAGTGTTTTTAGGGTGTTGCTATGCTGTTTCTATGCTGTATTCGGAGTGTTTTTAGGGTGTTGCTATGCTGTTTCTATGCTGTATTCGGTGTGTTTTTAGGGTGTTACGATGCTGTTTCTATGCTGTTCTGAGTGTTTTTAGGGTGTTGCTATGCTGTTTCTATGCTGTATTCGGAGTGTTTTTAGGGTGTTGCAATGCTGTTTCTATGCTGTTCCGTGTGTTTTTAGGGTGTTGCAATGCTGTTTCTATGCTGTTCCGTGTGTTTTTAGGGTGTTGCAATGCTGTTTCTATGCTGTTCCGTGTGTTTTTAGGGTGTTGGTATGCTGTTTCTATGTTGTTCGGAGTGTTTTTAGGGTGTTGCAATGCTGTTTCTATGCTGTTCCGTGGGTTTTTAAGGTGTTGCAATGCTGTTTCTATGCTTTTCGGTGTGTTTTTAGGGTGTTGCTATGCTGTTTCTATGCTGTTCGGAGTGTTTTTAGGGTGTTGCAATGCTGTTTCTATGCTGTTCCGTGTGTTTTTAGGGTGTTGCTATGCTGTTTCTATGCTGTTCGGTGTGTTTTTAGGCTGTTTCTATGCTGTTCAGAGTATTTTTAGGGTGTTGCAATGCTGTTTCTATGCTGTTCGGTGTGTTTTTAGGGTGTTGCGATGCTGTTTCTATGATGTTCGGTGTGTTTTTAGGGTGTTGTGATGCTGTTTCTATGCTGTTCGGTGTGTTTTTAGGGTGTTGCGATGCTGTTTCTATGATGTTCGGTGTGTTTTTAGGGTGTTGCGATGCTGTTTCTATGCTGTTCGGAGTGTTTTTAGGGTGTTGCGATGCTGTTTCTATGCTGTTCGGTGTGTTTTTAGGGTGTTGCGATGCTGTTTCTATGCTGTTCGGAGTGTTTTTAGGGTGTTGCGATGCTGTTTCTATGCTGTTCGGTGTGTTTTTAGGGTATTGTGATGCTGTTTCTATGCTGTTCTGAGTGTTTTTAGGGTGTTGCGATGCTGTTTCTATGCTGTTCGGTGTGTTTTTAGGGTGTTGGTATGCTGTTTCTATGCTGTTCGGAGTGTTTTTAGGGTGTTGCAATGCTGTTTCTATGCTGTTCCATGGGTTTTTAAGGTGTTGCAATGCTGTTTCTATGCTTTTCGGTGTGTTTTTAGGGTGTTGCTATGCTGTTTCTATGCTGTTCGGAGTGTTTTTAGGGTGTTGCAATGCTGTTTCTATGCTGTTCGGTGTGTTTTTAGGGTATTGTGATGCTGTTTCTATGCTGTTCTGAGTGTTTTTAGGGTGTTGCGATGCTGTTTCTATGCTGTTCGGTGTGTTTTTAGGGTGTTGGTATGCTGTTTCTATGCTGTTCGGAGTGTTTTTAGGGTGTTGCAATGCTGTTTCTATGCTGTTCCATGGGTTTTTAAGGTGTTGCAATGCTGTTTCTATGCTTTTCGGTGTGTTTTTAGGGTGTTGCTATGCTGTTTCTATGCTGTTCGGAGTGTTTTTAGGGTGTTGCAATACTGTTTCTATGCTGTTCCGTGTGTTTTTAGGGTGTTGCTATGCTGTTTCTATGCTGTTCTGTGTGTTTTTAGGCTGTTTCTATGCTGTTCGGAGTATTTTTAGGGTGTTGCAATGCTGTTTCTATGCTGTTCGGTGTGTTTTTAGGGTGTTGCAATGCTGTTTCTATGCTGTTCGGTGTGTTTTTAGGGTGTTGCTATGCTGTTTCTATGCTGTTCGGTGTGTTTTTAGGGTGTTGCAATGCTGTTTCTATGCTGTTCCGTGTGTTTTTAGGGTGTTGCAATGCTGTTTCTATTCCGTTCGGAGTGTTTTTAGAATGTTGCGATGCTGGTTCTATGCTGTTCGGAGTGTTTTTAGGGTGTTGCCATGCTGATTCTATGGTGTTCGGAGTGTATTTAGGGTGTTGCTTGTCACGGTTGGTGAACTTTGTGGTGAAGTCTGTTTGTTTCGCGTCTGCACTGATTAGTTTGTGGGCATCTCCATTAATTGTCATCAGCAGCAGCTGTCACTCATTACACTCTCCCTATATATTGGCTTGTCTCACGTCTTGTGTTTGTGAGAACGTTGTTTAATGTCCCTACCTCTGTCTGTTTGCTTCTGTGTTGTATGCGTTTGGATGTCCGTGTCTTCCCCGGAACCTCATCCACTCTCCACACTATCACTCAGCATCAGACTTACCTTCGGCTCTATTCCCCGCAGTTCCTGTGCCATCCTCTCCTGCTGCCTCCTCACCATCATCACCTGGATTACTCACCGTCTCCCCACCATCTTGGATTGTCGTCTTCCCAGCATTGTTACTGTACTCTTGTTTGTTTGTCTCATTTTCATTAAATTGTTAACTCGCATCTGTTTCCAGTTCCTCCTTCACCCAGTCGTCACTGTTTCTATGGTGTTCGGAGTGTTTTTAGGGTGTTGCGAATCTGTTTCTACGCCATTCAGAATGTTTTTAGGGTGTTGCGATGCTGTTTCTTTCTATGCTGTTCGGAGTGTTTTGAGGGATTTGCGATGGTGCTTCAATGGTGTTCAGAGTGTTTTTAAGCTGTTGCAATGCTGTTTCTATGCTGTTCGGTGTGTTTTCAGGGTGTTGTGATGCTGTTTCTATGCTGTTCGGAGTGTTTTTAGGGTGTTGCGATGCTGTTTCAATGCTCTTCGGAGTGTTTTTAGGGTGTTGTGTACATGCTGGACACACGCACATGCGGCTTCTATGCCGTTCAGAGTGTTTTTAGGGTGTTGTGTACATGCTGGACACGCACATGCTGTTTCTACACCGTTCTGAGTGTTTTTAGGGTGTTGCTATGCAGTTTCTATGCTGTTCGGAGTGTTTTTAGGGTGTTGCGATGCTGTTTCTATGGTGTTCAGAGTGTTTTTAGGGTGTTGCGATGCTGTTTCTATGCTGTTCGAAGTGTTTTGAGGGTGTTGCGATGCTGATTCTATGGTGTTCAGAGTGTTTTTAAGCTGTTGCGATGCTGTTTCTATGCTGTTCGGTGTGTTTTTAGGGTGTTGCGATGCTGTTTCTATGGTGTTCAGAGTGTTTTTAAGCTGTTGCGATGCTGTTTCTATGCTGTTCGGTGTGTTTTTAGGGTGTTGCGATGCTGTTTCTATGCTGTTCGGAGTGTTTTTAGGGTGTTGCGATGCTGTTTCTATGCTGTTCGGAGTGTTTTTAGGGTGTTGTGTACATGCTGGACACACGCAAATGCGGTTTCTATGCCGTTCGGAGTGTTTTTAGGGTGTTGCGATGCTGTTCGGAGTGTTTTTAGGGTTTTGCGATGCCGTTCTGAGTGTTTTTAGGGTGTTGTTATGCAGTTTCTATATTTCCATTCTGTTCAGTGTGTTTTTAGGGTGTTGCGATGCTGTTTCCATTCTGTTCAGTGTGTTTTTGCTGGACACACGCACATGCTGTTTCTATGCCGTTCGGAGTGTTGCTATGCTGTTTCTACGCCATTCTGAGTGTTTTTAGGGTGTTGCTATGCTGTTTCTATGCTGCTCGGAGATTGTTTTTATATTATTTATATTCACGAAATATCATTATTATGACCTGACATTACCCTCTCATGGATGTGAAGTTTTCACCATTTCCACATGGAAAGGAACATAAAAGAAGAGCGGTCACATGAGCAGGACACGCAAATGGCTGAAAATATGCTCAACAGATGGAAAAAGGCAAAAACTGACTGGAAACTGACAGTGTCCCACGGAGCTATCCACTGCATCTGAACTTCAAAGAAGCATCTGGATCAGCCCAAACCTCCCCAGAGAAAAACTTCCCCTATGGACTCAGAGAGATTTGACTTATTAAAATTTCAGTGTCCAACGTCATGTCCAATGTCAAAAATAAAACATCATTTTACCAGGTTATGAATCTAGTGGAAATTATGTGCAAGTGCATGTTCAAGGTTACATGTCAACCAAAATTAAAAATATTGAATTATAATTTGCTTAAATAAAATCTAAAATATGTGACAGCTACTCATATTTTTCTCCCATATTTTCATTATTTTTATGCAACAACAAAAAAAAAAGAAAGAAAAGGAAAGGAGAGGAAATGAAAGGAAAGGAAAGAAAAAAGGATTTCTGAAGACTATTCAGAAGCCTCATGCGATAATATATGAGCATGCTTCTCTTTGATCAAAATTAATGCAATGATCAAAATTTATAATTCCAGGCCGCATGTCGTGAGTCTCCAGAGCAGTTTGCACCCCACCCCCCCCCCACCCCAAAATAGGAAATCTGAAGTGCACAGAATCTAAGTGCACATCAATACTGCATTGGAGTTAGACATTTGTCTGGTTGATTAAGCAGTGCTGCCAGCCTTGTTTATCATCTCATGAGGCCCGCAGGGTTGATCCACAGACTTCTGTCAGAGGAGCTTCTTTTTGACTTCAGATATTGAAATAAATCAGAAAGTGTGTTTACATAAAAATACTGCCTGTCAATCACAACAATGAAACCTGAATCTCATTTACTATATTTAAGCATTTTTACCATTTCTAATACTGTTTTATGTTGTTTATTTTACATTGCTGGTTTTAGATGGCATTAGAGGTAATGTGAAAAACTTTATTTTAAGGCACATTTCTCGTCTTGCATGCATTATTTCATCATCACACCTTACTCGAATTAAAGAAAGTTTGTCTTCATAACATTTCATCAAATTGCAACAACATGCTGTGCTTCTGAAAAAGCCTTCCTTTTCAGATGATACCATCAGTTCCTCTCAGCTAACAGGAAGTGTTCGCAGAACTTTGACTTGAGTTATGAACAAACATTCTTCCAGTTCAAGCTAACAGTTTTTTTATTCAGTATTTAAATTGTCTGGAAAAATAAGTTTTGTTTTAGTTGTTCTTTGCAAAAAAAAAAAAAAAAGAAATGGATTAATAAATAAAAATCCTTGTAGAAACCATTCTCAAAAACTTTCTGGCAAAGTTCTTTAAAAGCTCTAAACAAAAATGTTCTTCAGTAACATTAATAGAACTTACTTTTGTTTTTTTATTTATATAGCACAATAAAACAACGTTGTTGACCATTGACCATTATCAAATCAAAATAATAAAACACCAGACAATACAGTAAAACAGCATACAATGGCATGGTACTGTACATACAGAGGGAATGGTGCAAAGGAATAACACGCTCAGGATGACTGATATTATAATCCTTTTCCAAAAGGTGAGTTTAAAGATTTATTTTAAATAGAGATTCTGTACGGGTTATTCTAATAGATAAATGTACACTATTCCACAATTTGGGGCCAACTATGGCACTTTTTAACCTTGATCTTGGAGCCTTTAACAGTTTCCAATTTGATGACCTTAAACATCTAGCAGATTAGTTCAAAGTCACAAGTACCGATAAATAAGAAGGTGCCATACTATATTAAAACCTTAAAAAACAAAGAGTAAAATCTTAAAATTGATTATTAAACATACCGGCAAACAACACAGAGATAGAGTAAAACAGGGGGATTTTATTTTGTATAGTCATATTTGTAAATACAATTTTAAAATCAAGATGTACTTGCAATTAAAATATAACAAAGTGATATGCACGGCGGCCCCACATCAACGTAAGCTGATGAAAGGTTGCGTAAAATTTTCTGAACCATTAAATAGAATTACATCCCATGTCATTCAGAGGAATGACCGAGAGTGCTCTGATTTGTGCCGGGCCCAGGAAAGAATTTCAGGGGAGAAATAGGATGAATTAAGCTACCATATATAGCAACAATTGGCTTCAGCGATGTGTGTGAACATTTGAAGGAAATCAGAGGGCAATGATACATTAAACTGGGTTTTGTAATCCACCTACTGTACGTATGATGCTCTCAAAGACCTGAACATGAGGAGAGATGATTAGCAGGATGGCTAAATCGTGTATGGATGGAGAAACCAGAGGAATGTTTTCCCATTCATTGCTGTGTAAGCAACAAAACTGTGTCTTGTAAAGTTACAGGCTATTCAAAAGTAGGTAAAGCATGTGTGTGTGTGTGTGTGTGTGTATTTCAACAAAACTTGGGTCAGACCTTCAGACCGTTCTGACTCTGTATGCTTTATCTTTTCTAACTGATCGAACATTTTGTTTAATCGTTGACCAAATCTAGGAAAAGTCCCTTTGAGACGATCAGGGACTCTAAACTTTTGGACAATAACACACATTGTGTATTCAAATGTCTATTCACTAGCAAAGGTTGACAACTATCTTAGGACATGCTTATTTGTGCTAGCGATATGCTAACAACATGTTACCAATATGTCAGTGTAAGGAACATTAAAACACGCTAGCAATATGCTAAATCATCATATGGAGCATGCTAGCAACTTGATAACTCATGTTAACTACATGCTAAATAATGCTAGTAATGCATCACATAATGCAAGCTACACTGACTCTTTAAACTTCAAGCTTTTCAGACTTCAAGCATTTAAAGTTTTAATGCAAGGCTTCAAAGTGCTAGTGCACAGCTCGTGTTTGAATCACTGTGAAGCGCAAAGTTTTTCCCGCCATAAATCTCCTGAGGCTGGAACTTAAACCCCAAATAAATACTAATACTGCTAAAAGCCTGTTGAGGAAAGACTTGCCAAGAGGTCAGATAAATCAGCGATCATCTGCTGCCAAGAGTCAAAAACTCTTGAGATCCCTCACACTTCAGTTTTTACAAATAAACGCCTGCCTCACGCCAAACTGATATTACTCCAAATCAAAGTTATCTTTGTATAACATGGTAAATGTGAAACAATACATGTTTTTATAATAATTATGTTGATTGAGACAAAACAGGAATGTGTAAAAAAAAAATGCTTGAAATGGCATTACTTCACAATTTATAGTTGTAATGTGGTGTATTTCGAATTATTACAAATCTGGGCGGGGCTTGATTATCGAATTTGTTTGTTAAGTCTGACGTCATGCATCATCGCTTCCACGTCCAAATGCTTCGTACCAAAAATAAAAATACATGGTGCTAATTTACGTGAACAATCTAGTGTAATATAATCATAAAATTTATCTCCATATCAAATTTCCAGATGCTTTCTTTCTTTGCTTTCTTCCTTTTGTTATCGTTAAAATATTCGTATCTTTGATGCCATGATCCCTGAGTCTGTACACCATAGTACTTTTTTAAAATGTTTAGCATAAATGTGTGATATTAATAGTGCCCACAATCGGCGTTGAGATGGTTTGTGGTGATCCAGATAGCCTTATTGGTATTTGACATCTGCTAAAAAAAAACTCGTTACGGAGGTGAGCAAGTTTTGATAAATAATAATAATAATAATTAAATATCAAGACATTATTTACTTTATTTTCTTTGGAATGACACTACTGATGAATAATTCACAATAAGACAGAAAATAAGAAAGTAAATATTTAATATATGTATTCAGTAAAGAGTCAGAATGTCAGAAGAGTTCCCTCTCTTTGATCTAGTCTGTAAATATTGTTCCTTTATTTTACTGTAGCCTACATCTGTGGAAAACTTTAAGAAACCTGCAAAAATACATACAGAACAACCCATTAGCATTTACAGTATTACTACATCTCTTAAAATAATAATGCATCCTATGGGAAAGAAGCTGTGAAACCCAAAGTAAACATGCAGGAGCTGCTTCGGGACACCAATAAACGCTTATATCAACAATTAGCTTCATTTGAATATGAGTCTACAGAGAAAGATGGATTCCAGATGGAGACTCATGTTGAGAGTAAGCTCATGGAATATTATTATTCCCCGGAACGGTGACGGACAGATATATAAACGTGCTTAGATGCTTAACACATTTCCAGCTGTGGCTGTGACTGTGTGGCCTTCTTCACAGCGTCCCGATGGTGTTTCCAGAGCTGCTGGAGCTTCCCGTCTGCAGTGAGGAATTCTGAAGCCCCTCCCATTCCCCAAACGTCTCAGATGTTACGTAATTCCCTCTCAGCCTGAATGATCACTTTCAAAGGAAGGCAGAAATACATTTTGAAATAAATATTCTGAAGAATTCCAGTTCAGAATATTACATCACCTTTACAGAGTGAAGATCAAAAGATTCTGTCCTCTAAATAAATGTGTTTCAACTCTGTAATAAGACAAGAAATTTCAAAGATTTATGTTTCTGAAATTTCATTACGACTTGATGGCATATTTAACAAAAATATTTGCATGTCTATCCAATTTCTGCCAAATTCACCTGGGGTGTCTTGCCTTAAAAGGCACACAAGCTTCAGAAAGTTTTTTGATCTCGGTTTAAACCCACCAAATGACTCACAACACTTAGACGCATTTGCCTTTATGGAATTAAGCTAATCCAGATGTTTATTTGATTTATTGGTAATGTTGGAATCTGTGCGAGGCTTCTAGCTGTGATCATTCCGTGTTTCTGTGTTGATAATCAGAAGCTTCTGGCCCTGGAAGTGGAATCATTTCTTCGCCAAAAGGAGCGGCTCATTTTAACAAACCCCAGATATTAAAAAGAAAAGTTGCACTGCTGTTCAAACTCCTTGACAAATATTATTGTTTAATTTCCCTATTCATACGCACATTTCTGCACAAACAGTGTGCTCAGCAAAGAAAATGTTGTAGTTGACAGGAGTTCAGCATAATTTTTTCTTTATGAATGTTTAACTTTGCAGAACAGCAGGCAGTTGAACTGCTCCGGACCAATGAGGGAATTATTAACAACTTTGTTTATTAGATGTTAGCATGATTAACAAAAAAAAACCTTGTTGTTGTGTTTGCTCCGAATGCATGGCTATTTTTGAATGACTGTCAAGATCAACTCTCAATATAATCTTTTTACCAGCATGATGGTGTAGTTATGACATGGACCAGCAGGAGGCTGAAAATGAGCAGATCTCCACATCTTTAGCTCCAATCTGACTTGAGATGAGTTTCAAATGAATACCCTCAGATTCTAAAGAATAGTCATTTTTGTCAGCATGAATCAAATGAGATGAAATAATGGAGAAAGGTGATCTTGAGACTCTCATTAGCTGCATTCATCTGTTATGACAGGTGTTTAACGCTGGAAGAGCAGACACCTCCGGATCAGTGCAGAGCCTGAAAAAACATGGCAAAAGCAGCTTTGAAATTTCCAAGAAGCCGCAGCTGCAGAGATGTTAAGCGTTCTCAAATGTAGTCTGCAAGAGTCATACAAGGACACACAGGGAACATCGAACCATCTCAAAATGTTCTGGTAAGGTTCTCTTAAAGTTCATCCAGTAACATTAATAGAATGTTCGTTTAAAGTTATTTCTTCTTAACTAATGTTCTCCAAATGTTAGCACCAAAAAAGTTAATCATACATCATCAATGGAACTGGAACTTTTGTTTGTTTTGTATTTGTATTTGTATTTTTTTAATGTGAACCCGAACCTATTGATTTTTAAATGTTACTTGTTTTAAATATTTTAGGGAACATTCAAAAGTAACATTCTCACAATGTTTGCAAAATGCTAAAATTGAAAGTTTCCTAACATTTGCATAACCACAATTTTTTTAAAGGGATAAATAATAATAATAATAATAATAATAATAATAATAATAATATATATATATATATATATATATATATATATATATATATATATATATATATATATATATATATATATATATATAATTTTTTTTTTCAGAAATGGGATCATACAGTAAATGGTACTTTAAATATCGTCCCTGAATGATTATAAGATGGGATTTTTGTTCCAGAAGTTCACAGAATACCATAGTATTACCATGGTACTCGTCTACAAAAAATTTAATAAAATAACAGTTTCATGAAATAAATAAAATCCAATACAATACTATTCCATGTGACAAATAACAACAAGAACATGAAACTTTTTACTTTTTAAAAAACTGTATTTATCTTTATAACTCAGATCTGTTTTGCTGTGCTGTCTAGCTTTGGGCCCTGAATGTTGCTTTAATATCTAAATGAGACATTATAAACGTTTCTAATATCCTAAATCTCCAATATTAAAATGCCTGAAGCACTGGAGACAAAGGAAGAAATAATATCATTGTTCACGGCTGAAAATCCCTCTGAATGTTGTTTTTTCTTCATTGTATCTGCTTCCTCGATAATCCATTGTCAAATGACAGCTTTTGCTTTCTTTAAAAGCAAACTCTTGACCTCAGTGTTACTACATGAAATGACCCGTATGTGCGAGATGAAATAGTCTGTTTTACGTGGCATTTGGGAGCTGCTGCGTAAGAGGGCTTTATACAAGCCATGAATCTTCAGGGACAACATGTCCTCCTTAAATCACAGCTTCAATTTAGCGTTTAGCTCAGAGATCTGTCAAAACACAAGCATGTGTACAGAGCTAAAAGTTCATAAAAGAATATTGTGCAACAGTTTCCAACTTGCTTTTTGGACAAGCTTAATTTGACTCTTGAGAAAAACTGATTTGACAAAGCCTAAAGTTGTTAGCTGGTCTTAATCGGTTTAACCGGCCAACTGAAGCACCCCAAACCTCTCTAAAACCTGAAAACAGACTGGCTAAATCAGATCAGCCAGGCTGGGAGACCAGATAAACACTTTAGGCTGGTTTAAGAAGGTTTGTTTTTAACACAAAAGATCAATAACTTGAACATAAACTCACCACAATACTTTTTATACTTCTTCAGAAAAAAAGTTGCCATTGTGTGAAGATAGTAGGAAATCAGTACAGCAATGATTATATATTGCAATCAAACTTATGGCACAGTTTGGTAGATGTGTATGTTGTTTGAGAATTGGCATCATCTGGGGTCCTCTGAGGGGTTGGCATCATCTCTTCTCAGGTGTTCGGTCATCTCTGGTCTTTGTAAGGACTGGATTCAGACTAAGGCTTGTGTGATTCATAGTTACCTCAGGATGGCAATCCCGTGGCAGAAACAGAGAAGCAAACAGAGAAAAATTAGCTGCTGTTCCAACCAAGTAAAAAATGATATGTTCAACCCAAGCTAAAGAATAATAATGTGTATTTGATCAGAAATAACTGAAGTAGAAGGTTAAGAGATAGATTATGTGAATTTTTAATCTAGATTTAAACAGAGAGAGTGTGTCTGAAACCCGAACATTATCAGGAAGGCTATTCCAGAGTTTGGGAGCCAAATGTGAAAAAGCTCTACCTTCTTTAGTGTTATATTTATATTTTAAGATGTTATTTATTAATTTGATGGTAAAGCTTGATTTTCATGATCCATTATGCAAAAATTCAGTGTCTGAAGTATGTGGGAAATTGTTAAATATAATGTATTATCATAAAATATCTTCTGCATTTTTGAATCCTTTTCAGAAGTGAAACTACACTGAAACTACAAAAGGTGAAAACATTTACTGATGCTCAAGAAGGCCAAACAATGCATTCATAGCAGGGGGTGTATTTTTTTGAACAGGATGATGATGTGTAAATTCTTCTCATTTTGTTTAAAGACCATATTTTTTAATTTAGTTCTGGACTTCAGAATCTACATATATACTTATATATTTCCCAGAATAAAAATGAGGTATAATTTACCCTGATCAACCTCTGTTTCTTGGTGCATTGTTTGGCCTTCTTGAGCATCAGTAAATGATTCCACATTTTGTAATAGTTATGCATGAGTTCCACAATTGTCCTCAGTGTTAAAAGGTGGATTTGGATCATACAATAACTTTTGGAAAGGGTTAAAATATGCAGAATATGCTGGAAAACCAGATAATGTGCAGGAGCTGGGGATTTTTCTGAAGAACAGCAGGCAGTTAAACTGCTCAGGACCAAAAGAGTCATGAACAACTATAACAAAATATGAAAACAGTTGTGGTTCATCCAGGAAATGACATAGTAGGGTTCAACTGAACTATAAACACCATGTGACTAACGGCTCTGTGGTAAATTACTGACATCATGACATCACTGACTGACTGCTGATATCAGAAGAATGTCATCAGTCTATTTCACAAACATTCACAAGAGCCTTCAAGAAGAAAGCAACCTATAATATCTATTTAAATTTCGCTTTTCTTAAAAGCGATATACACCTTAAGAAAACTCAAAAACATCTCTAAAGTCAGAACAACTGAAACACTAAACACACAAGCACTTGAAAAAATCACTAAAGGAAGAAGAAACTTAATTACAGTGTTCTTCGTGTAGCGATCTAAATTGTTAGATGCAATTACAATCATGAATATTATCAAAAGTATAGTGAGTGTCTCTCCAAACAGTGCATTGAGCACAATCACACACAAAATTGTGAGTTCAGCACCTACTGCACAAAACAGAAATAACAGGTATAGTTCTCAGACATTGAGTTTTTTTTTTTTTTTACTCAAATGATAAACCTAAAAATGCAAAAGCACCGTTTGAGACTCTAAATGCAGCATTGCATGCTACAAAAACTTCAGACAAAGTCCTTACACTAGCGATTGATCCAAGAGTCACTCCTAAACCAACTGTGAATAAAACCTGTTTTGATTTTTCTATTGTTACTGACTTGCGAAATATTTGACAAATGCAGCCACAACTGTGGAGCACAGAGTCAAATTTAGTGCAAAAGCAACATGTGGACTCAAAGCATTCCTTAAAGATGCCATAAATGTCACGAGTCCAGCTAAAGTTGCCTCAAATATTAGCTGTGAAACTGAAGGCACGGACAAAGACGGACAAGTTTGCCGCTGCTCAAAAGCCAATCAGAGCGTTCATTTCAGCCCTGCGGCATATTTCCCAACCAATCAGGTTTCTCGTTTCAGCTCGGGGGGCGGGATATAAGTGTGCCTTCTGATATCGCTGAAGTAAAATACTGCTTTATCCACAGTAAGATGTTAGGGAAATGTGTCTGATGATAGATATAATCTATGACATCTGAAAACAGCAAAATACTGAGTCAACATATTCAAATGGGAAAATAAACTGATTGGCTGTTCAAAAAAATGGCTACATATAGGAAATGTATCATAAATATTACTAGTGTTGATAGTTTTTGTAAAATTCAGTGAAATGAGCCATTGTACTTATAAGGAAGACAAAAATCATACCTTGGAGGGACATGGAAAAAGTCTTGAATAATAGGAAAACTCTTAGAATAACTTTTATGTTCCACAGAAGAAAGACAACCATACAGGTTGGGAAAGACATAAATATGAGTAAATTATTACTCAGTGATTACTTGATTATGAAGTTCTTGATTTTGGTGAACTAAGTCTATCCCTTTAAATAAAATACAAATACATCCCTTTAAGTAAAATAAATTACATGACTATAAGTATGAAAATATACTTAAGATATTACTTATTTTAACTTACGTTACTGGATTATAGATAAACGTGCTCTCTTTCACTTTTATTCCTGTATAATACTTGGTCAAATTACAGCTCTGCTGATGATGTATTATTTAGATGACAAGTGTAATGCTGAGATGGTTTGGTCCCACACTCAACTTGAATTAAAAAGGAATGGGATCCAGGAGATTTGTGAGTTGCTCAGTTGTGACATTTTGTTTTATTCCATCCTCTTCACAGGTTTTCTGAACTGTATTATCAGCATTAAAGAACACAATAGTAATGCTGGATAAAACCAGAAAGAATTTAGGAAGTATTCCAGATATACTTTAAGCAAACTCTACAACATCTCTAAAATCAGAACAACTGAAGCAGTAAACACAAAACCACATGGAATCAACACTAAGTCGATTGTAGTGTCCTTCATGGTGGGCTCTAATTTGAACATTGCAGTTGCAGTCATGATTATTAGCAGAATTATTGTAAGCATCTCTCCAAACAGTGCATTTAGCAAAATCACACACAGCACTGTGAGTTCAGCACCTACAGCACAAAACAGAAATAATAGCAATAATTCTCTGACATTTAGTTTTTGGGGCTCCGATGATGAATTTATGACTTCAAAAGCTCCAATCGTGACTCCAACAGCAGCACAGCATGCAGTGAACACATCAGACAAAGTCCTAATGCTTGCAATGGATCCAAGGGTTACTCCTAAACCCACTGTCAGTGTAAAAAAAACTTTTTTTTCTTTATCATTTGACTTGCACACTGGTAGATAGTTTATAAGGGCTGCCACAACTGTGGAGCACAGAGCCAAATTTAGTGAAAAAGCTACATGTGGACTCAAAGCATTTCTTAAAGATGCCATAAATGTCACGAGTCCTGCTAAAGTTACCACAAAAATGAACACTGTGCGCTTCTGTTCAGTAGCCAAAACAAATGCAATCAGTGAAATTATCAGACTCCATCCGACCAAAACTGTCATGCATTGTAGATGAGATCTTACTTTCTCCAAGTTTACCATCTATTTCTTTTAGCCTTTGTAAAAGCTCCAGTCTTTCAGCTTCTAACTGTTGTCTCAATACTGAGTGAAAGCTGTGACAATTGAACCAAACTAACTTGTCTATTTCCGCTATAAGAGTTGCTCTTTGAGCAGGTTTTGTTTCAGAGTCTCTTATGATGTGAATTCTTCCTCCACATGCGTTGATCATTTCTCCAGCAATCCCTCTGGATGCTCCTGTCAAAGGTTCCTGGTGGTTTTGGAGCAGAAGAACAATGCAGTACTGCAGGACTTCTGCTCCCAGCAGCTCCTGGGCTCGTTTCTCAATATCACACTGTTGTGATTGTTGATCTTCCAGATTCAGGAGCATTAAAACGGCGTGAGGTCCAGGAGACGAGAGAAACAGCGCTGTTGTGAAGGTCTGTCTCGCTGCGTCCTCCTCACAGAGGTTTGGTCCAGTGACCAGCATCATTCTACGAGCCCCGTCTGTAATTACTGGAGTCTTTACAATCTCTCTGTCCTCCTGTCCTCTGTCTTTCCTTCCTGACAGAAGATCTGCAGCATCTTAATATTACTTATTAACATTTGTACGTTTCATACAGTAAGTTGGATTTTATTTACAGGTTAATCTTCACATGAAGTTAAATCACAACAACATGATGTGAAAACTGCATTGGTTTGTCTACAGTCCTGCAGAGGAGGTAAGTGGACAATTAACATATTTTCATCCAGAGCTAGAGGATCTTACCAACAAGTAAAATGTATACATAATAATGAGTCTTTTGTGTTTTAGTCAATGTTTGTGATTTACACTAGATTAGGGTTCCTCAAGTCTTGTCGTGTAGAGCCAATGCGCTGCAGAGTTTAGGTTCAACCTTGATCAAACTCTCCTACCTGTGATTTTCTAATGATCCTGAAGACATTGATTCGCATGCTCAGGTGTGTTTGATTAGGATTAGAGCTAAACTCTGCAGGAAAGTGGATCTTGTGGGCCAGATTTGAGGATCCCTGCACTAGATTAATGAAATCTGCTTTTGCCAAATTACTATTAATGAACCAAATCATAATGCAACATTAAACAAGTAAGAAACTGATTACGTTTTCTACTATTGCTTTGGGAAAATTCACTACCACCTCTAAAATGGACAGAATGACTAATCCAATAAACACACAAGCACATGAAAAAAACAGTGTAAGACAAATTAACCAGAGTACAGTCTTTATCATTTCATTGTTTAAATGGAAAGTCATAATTGTCAATCCTAATATTAGCAGCCTTATTGTCATCATCCCACCAAACACACTCACAAACCAAATGGAAAATGTTGCCCCAAAGGTACAACACAGAAATGACCCTAGTGCTTGTATTGACTGTTCACAGCTAATCATTGTGGCGAAAACACTGAATGCAAAAGCACCAACTGTGACCCCAGGAGCCGCATAACATGCTATGAGCACATCTGCCCATGTCCTAGTGCTGATGATTGTTCCCAAGACCAGAGCTGAACCCATCAAAAGCACGAAAGATATCATTTTAGCGCATGGAAGTATTAGCAGCCTGAAAAAAAATATTATGATATGACTTATGATTAATCTGAAGTCTTGACAATTGCTCTTAAACTCAATATCAGCTAATTTAGAGTCTTTTGTAAGAACAGTTGCTAATGATGATAATAAGGCCAAATTAAGTGGGATGGCAAGATCTGGACTCAGAAAACGTCTTAGATAGACCATAAACAATACAAATACAGTAAATGCTGCACCATAAATCAAATTTATGTCCTTTCCTTTAGTGTAAATAGCAAGAGCAGTTACTGAAATGAAGAAAATCCATCCTATGATTCCAACTGCTCCTCCAAAAGTTTCATATATTACAGATAAAACCTGGTTTTCATGCATATCTTGAATGGTTTCTTCAGTTTCTAATTTATGAACTGAATAAAAGCTGCCACCATTGAGCTGAACTAACTTGTCTATTTCTGCTATAAGAGTTGCTCTTTGAGCAGGTTTTGGTTCAGAGTCTCTTATGATGTGAAATCTTCCTCCACATGCGTTGATCATTTCTTCAGCAATCCCTCTGGACGCTCCTGTCAAAGGTTCCTGGTGGTTTTGGAGCAGAAGAACAATGCAGTATTGCAGGACTTCTGCTCCCAGCAGCTCCTGGGCTCGTTTCTCAATATCACACTGTTGTGATTGTTGATCTTCCAGATTCAGGAGCATTAAAACGGCGTGAGGTCCAGGAGATGAGAGAAACAGCGCTGTTGTGAAGGTCTGTCTCGCTGCGTCCTCCTCACAGAGGTTTGGTCCAGTGACCAGCATCATTCTACGAGCCCCGTCTGTAATTACTGGAGTCTTTACAATCTCTCTGTCCTCCTGTCCTCCGTCTTTCCTTCCTGACAGAAGATCTGCAGCACTGAATCTGGACTGACCTCTGACCCCCACAACCAGGATCCTCACTTCATCAATGTCATCATGAGAAGCTGAAAAGGAAAGTTCAATCATCACACAAAGAAAAAAACTAATTGCCAGTGGAGTAAGAAAAAAAAATCGAAGATACTGTATGTTCTCTGATATATTGTATGTATATATATGTATATATGTGTTTATGTGTATATATATATATATATATATATATATGTATGTATGTATGTATGTATGTATGTATATATATATATATATATGTATATATATATTAGGGGTGTAACGGTTCACAAAATTCATGGTTCGGTTTGATAAGAAACACTGATGTCACGGTTCGGTACGGTTTGGTACGTTTTAGATACAGCAAAATGTAAAAACATCTCAACTTTTCAGAATGCCGCAAGCGCACCGCGGGTCATGTGACAAGAACTAACCAATCAGCTTCATCCTTTCCTATAACAACGTTGAAAGCTCAGCCAAGATGAAGGAACAGCTGATCATAGTTGTATATGGATTGCAATTTTGAAATAAATTAAGTAGCAGAGCTAGCCTACTGCAAGCGATTTTCAGAGCTGCAAATCCATTTATCCTTTGCTGAAATTTCCGCGTCTTCATGGAGAGAGCACGTCATTGTTGCTTAGCAAAGGCAGATGCCTCAGGGGCGCTTCTGCCCAAGCACTTTGGAAAGGAGGAGAAAGACGCACCTAGCGTTTTCCACGCGTTTTTAGGCGCAATATGTGAACGGCCCCTAAGGCGCTCGCTCACTCAGCACGCGCAGAAGGCTCGTTGCAAAATGTCTAATGCATTTATCAGACCAGAAATAGAAGATTCTCCAATAACCAACAGGTCTGGTGTTTGGGTGCACTTTGGATTCCCTGTAAGCTATAATGGTGATGACAGAATGAATGGTAAATAGTAAGGTCTCATATCCGCGGCTATAATGTAAATGTAACGTAAATGTAGCCTACAAATCGCCGCGGTGATGTCTTTTGCCCTGTTTGAATCAGTTGGAAATGTCTGTATAAATGCTGCAGGGATAGATGGTTGCGTGTATTTTTCTCCTTTTTTCCGTCTTTTCCCAGATACTGACACACTAAGGTGATGTCGGCGTAAATGAGTTGACATGTTTCAAGTATTCCCGCTGGTGTTTTTTATTTTTTTTATTTTTTTATTCCCGCTGCTGTACCCTATTGTCATGTAGCAAATGCGACCGTTGTTTTTTTATCCACCACTCACTTGCCATCACCTTTATAGCTTACAGGGAATCCAAAGCAAATGCACTCAAACACCAGACCTGTTGGTTATTGGAGGATCTTCTATTTCTGGTCTGTTAAACGCACTGGCCACCGCATACCGTGCATGAACTGCTCGCTCACTCAGCGCCTGACTGAGTAGCCTAACATAAACATATAAGTTGGTGTTTTTTTCTTCTTCAGGAGTGTCAGGGGCGTTGCCTGTTACGTCGTTTGGGTTATTGGGCTACCTTGTTGAACGCATATCATTATATTTCACTTTTTTTTGTTCAAATATAATTAATTAGTTCAACGAACCGTTCGGTACATAATGCGTAATGCGAACGGTTCAATACGAATACGCGTATCGTTACACCCCTAATATACATTAATATATATATATATATATATATATATATATATACACTGATGGGCAGTAGCATTGCTACCACCAACACTACACCTCGTAACGTCATTGGCTCCTCAAACTGTCAGTCAAACCTCATCAATCCACCTTTTTCGTGAATGAAGTATGGCGTGCAGTTTGGAGCATCTCAGCTTGTTTGCATTCGGAAGAACTGTTGATTTAATAAATATAGTGTTTTCTTTACTCAAGAAACACAACATTTATAAAGGCTAATGTTTTTGTATTTGAGGAGCGGAGAAGAGTGTCTCAGCATTTGTTGTCAAGTCACAGTCAAATACAGGTCAAGATAATGTTAACTGCATCTCCTGCACTCCATCAAGCCTCTCCCATCATAGCTGTCACCATTCAAATTAATGCACAATCTGTATAGCATGTGTGTAAGACTCAAATACAGTTATGAAGTAATAATTGTATGACGAATAATTATTTCAGTGAGTAAAACTGACTGTGTCTATTATGGACTACATGACATTATTCAATTATTATTCAATTATTTTTTAAAATATTATTATTTTCAATGATTGTCCCTGCAATAATTAAAAATGAATTTTGTCTAAGTCGAAATATAAGGTAAATCCAGCCCTGTACATGATACTGATTTTTGTTTCTAAATTGGTTTGGAACAGTTGTTGAATAAACAACTAAACTGAACTATTATACCTGTCTGTCCGCTTGACTGACAGTTTCATAGATCACTGAGAGAGCAAGGACTTGGTATGATGTTGGTTCAATATAAAATAATAAATTAGTAAAAAAAAAATAACTTGGATGTAGTTAACTACTTTTGCCATTTTGCTGTCGCTAAGCTTGCTACATTTCACAGGGCTGTAGTGTTAGTGAAGTGAAGCTTCATTTAATGAAGGGTAAATATTAGCTTACTCTAAATTGCTTGAAGAACTGTAATTTTTCATTCAGATGAATAATCAAGTTGCTAACAATGCTTTTATTGAATTTTCAAATCCCAGAGAACACAAACTGAAAAGATAAAGAAAAAAAGCAGCTACTAACCTTCTGAATATGTGATGTCAAATGCAAGAATCAATATTAGCAGCCAATTTGCATTTATCTTGTTTGACTTCATCTTATAACCACAGGTATGGTCTCACAAAATGAAGTTCAGAGCTGGGATCGTTGTGAGAAAACCAGAAAAAACCCGTAATGTGCTTAAAGGAGTTGTGTCATTATCAGGTTTATGATCTATTTTCTGTTTGACTGAGTTTTCAAGATTCCTGTCATTTGACCATGTCACCATTCACCATGTCACAAAGCTCAGATCATCTCAGACTGGTTTCTTGAACATAACAATGAGTTCACTTTACTCAAATGGCATCCACAGTCACCAGATCTCAATCCAATAAAGCAGCTTTGGGATGTGATGGATATGTTTTAATGAGAGATTCGCATCATGGATGTGCAGCTGACAAATCTTCAGCAACTGCGTGATGCTATCATGTAAATATGGACCAAAATCTATGAGGAATGTTTCCAACACCTTGTTGAATCTATGCAGCAAAGAATTAGGGTAGTTCTGAAGGCAAAAGAGGGTCCAACCCTTTGCTAGCAAGGTGTACCTAATTAACTGGCCAGTCAGTGTATATTAGGGATGTCAATGTTATTAATGCATGCATTGTCTCTTTTGCATAGATTTGAACACTTTGTTGGCATTAATGGAAGTGCATTAGCATTAGCATATAATCGTACTTATATCACCGCCATTAGTTCGTAGCAGTGAATGAAGATGTATCATATCGATCACAAGTGCAGTATGGAGTACCTCAAGGCTCACTACTAGGGCCGATACTCTTCACGCTTTATATGTTACCCTTGGGAGATATCATCAGGAAACATGGTATTAGCTTTCACTGTTATGCTGATGATACTCAGCTCTATATTTCTTCGCGGCCCTGTGAAACACACCAATTTAAAAAAACGAATGGAATGCATAGTCGATATAAAAAACTGGATGATGAGTAATTTCTTACTGCTAAATTCTGAAAAAACAGAGGTGTTAATTATAGGACCTAAAAACTCTGCATGTAATAACCTAGAACACTGTCTAAGACTTGATGGTTGCTCTGTCAATTCTTCGTCATCTGTTAGTAACCTAGGTGTGCTATTTGATCGCAATCTTTCCTTAGAAAGCAACGTTTCTAGCATTTGTAAAACTGCATTTTTCCATCTCAAAAATATATCTAAATTAGTTATTAGTAATTAGTAATGCTTTATTGGGTGGTTGTTCTGCACGCTTGGTAAACAAACTACAGCTAGTCCAAAATGCAGAGGCAAGAGTTCTTACTAGAACCAGGAAGTATGACCATATTAGCACGGTTCTGTCAACACTGCACTTGCTCCCTATCAAACATCGTATTGATTTTAAAATATTGCTTATTACTTATAAAGCCCTGAATGGCACCTCAGTATTTGAATGAGCTCCTTTTAATATATAATCCTCCATGTCCGCTACGTTCTCAAAACAATTTGATAATACCTAGAATATCAAAATCAACTGCGGGCGGCAGATCCTTTTCCTATTTGGCGCCTAAACTCTGGAATAACCTACCTAACATTGTTCGGGAGACAGACAAACACTCTTGCAGTTTAAATCTAGATCAAAGACCCATCTCTTTAACCTGGCTTACACATAACATACTAATATGCTTCTAATATCCAAATACATTAAAAGGATTTTTAGGCTGCATTAATTAGTTAAACCGGAACCGGGAACACTTCCCATAATACCCGATGTACTTGCTACATCATTAGAAGAATGGCATCTACACTAATATTAGTCTGTTTCACTCTTATTCTGAGGTCACCGTAGCCACCAGATCCAGTCTGTATCCAGATCAGAGGGTCACTGCAGTCACCCGGATCCAGTACGTATCCAGACCAGATGGTGGATCAGCACCTAGAAAGGACCTCTACAGCCCTAGAATTCACATAGGCTGGTCCATTCTCACAACATAACAGGTATTAAACATTTCAAGTCATTTTAATTACAAGAATGAACTTTAACAATTTGCTATGTTTATATAAAATTACATTTTAGCCAAAGAGGAATTTTAACTGATTTCAATGTTTTAACTTTAAGTCAAATAACTACGTCCGTCCACTGACTCAGTAGAATGACAAATAAAGATTGTAAACCAAACCAATATAATAATGTCCTTTTATTTGATCCACTGCAAAGATGAATATATAAGAATTGTGTGGTATAAATCCAGGCCATCACAGACCACATCTGTAATGACAGGAGCAGCTTCATTTATGTTAAGTATAGTAAACTAAGTGTATAAAATGTTAGAGCTTAGGATATTCGTGGTTCATTCTGACTCCATTGAACCCAAGGTGCTACCTGTAAATTGTCACTGCAATGCTTCAATGAATATCTTCATTAAGATCGTCAATGTCCTCATCACTCTTTCTTACAATGGTGTATTCCCACACATTTCCATCAGAACCCGCAATTTCAACAGAGCAATTTAACCAGTAGCTTGTCTGTTGGATCGGACCACACAGGCCAGCCTTCGCTCCCCACGTGGATCAGTGAAACTTGACCCGCCCATGACCCTGTTGCTGTTTGACCACTGTTCCTTACTTGGATCACTTTTGATCAATACTGACCACTGCAGACCACAAACACCACTACAAGAGCTGCAGTTTTGGAAATGTTCTGTCCCAGTCATCTAGCAATCACAATTTAGCCCTTGTGAAACTTGCTCAAATCCTTAAGCTTGCCCATTTCTCCTGCTTCTAAAGCCATATTCATTTTGTATGGTGCATTCACACAGTATAAGCGAAGCCTGTGATTTTACTTGCATTTGCATGGTCGATCCGCACGGGATTAAGATCACAGACAACCTCTGCAATTATTACAAATGACTGGAGGTCACCAGGTAATACTTATTTCATGCAAAATGGGCTTAACACATTAGCTTTGAGGACAAAATGTTCACTTGCTGCCTTACTTCTGAAGAAGTCATGTGTAAAGCAAGAATCAATATGGCGATCCAGTTTGTTTTTGTCTTGGTTAATTTTATTTATTAATCTGGTCGTCTCCCACAAAGCAGGTTTAAGAATTGACAATAGCAAACCATCACTTGGTTGGGTCTCACAGTTCTTGCTTCAAGTTTTCTTTATCAGCTGATCGTTGGTTGTAGTTAATGATTAGCTCTACAGTCTGTGCAGATGAAAGTGTGATGTTCACAATGAACAGCCAGTCACATAAAACATGAAGTGATTCAGCTAAATCACTTCCCTGCTGTAGTACAGTTGCTATGAAAAAAAATGATTTAAATATATTAACAGGTTAAGAGGAAACACTGCTGCAGTGAAAGCTCAAAAGGAATGTTAAAGCGTCTGAATGTATGTGATTGGAATATATTGAATTTATTCATTTATTCATTTATAATTTATGTAGATCGACAATAAGCTTACAAATGTGTAAGCTTTGCCATTTGAAAAACTTTATATAATTCTGTATTTTAATACATTGAAATATTCAAATTAAAAGCTTAATATTACTTGTCAAAATATTATTGCTCGTAATGCATTTAGGGTTTGTAGAGTATAACACTGATCACTTAAAAGACTTCTAGGTGGTTTATATGTGGCACCAATGAACAAATCATATTTGCAAGTTTCATACTTTCTGTTTTATGTTTATTTGCAGTCAGATCTCCAGATGTGAACCTCTAATCTGCACTGCTGGTTAAAATCAGAGGAATTAAGTGGACATTTCACAGACATCTTTATCCAGAGCGACTGCAGACTGTTATAGTGAGTGCTTTTGTTCATGATTCATACACTTCTCTGCTAAAA
The DNA here is from genome assembly GCF_023724105.1 of Carassius gibelio. Lineage (NCBI taxonomy): Eukaryota > Metazoa > Chordata > Actinopteri > Cypriniformes > Cyprinidae > Carassius > Carassius gibelio. Next base: position 3,980,863 of record NC_068420.1, read on the forward strand.
GATATTAAAGATTAATTTCTAGTGCAGTTTTATTGATGTGAAAACTGCATTGGTTTGTCTACAATCCTGCAGAGGAGGTAAGTGGACAATTAACATATTTTCATCCAGAGCTAGAGGGTCTTTCCAACAATTATAAGTAAAATATATATAGTCGGCTGCAAATATGTCTTGACCCCAAAAAATTCTAACAAAAGGTTTCTCAGTGTTTTACAGTAGCATCAAATGTACTTAAAAACATACTAAAAGTTTACCAAAGTTTGACTCCAAGAAAGGCCCCGTTTTTCAAAATGGCTGCCGCCAGGTCCTTAAAATGACCATTACTCCTTTGTATTCCTCCTAGACCAGAAATATTGGTGCCTGATACATGTTTTTGCCATGTAATATTATAGCTAGCATATTTGCATGATAGATAAGTGATTACAAGTCCAATTATATATAAAAGCAATTGGTTACAATATGTACAATTTCCCTTAAGTACATGCAGGTACATGTAAAACAAAATTGAATATCATGGAAAAGTTATTTATTTTTTGTAATTTAATTTAAAAAAGCAAACCTTTTATATTCTACATTTATTGCACATGCACAAACTGAAATATGTAAAGAGTTTTTGTTTGAGTTCTGATGGTTACGACTTACAGCTTCAGTATCTCAAAAAATTAGAATATTTTCTCAAAGATCAATCAATAAAAGATTTACAAAACAGAAATGTTCAAGATCTCCAAAGTAGGTTTAATTATGCTATCAATACTTGGTTAGGGCTCCTTTTGCAATTACTGTCTGTGATACTGCAGGTTGCTTTGATGGGGCCTTCAGCTCCTCTGTATTGTTTTTCAGATGTTACTTATCTTCCTATTCACAACACCCCATAGATTCTCTGTGAGGTTCAGGTCAGGTGAGTTGCCTGGCCAATCAAGCACAGTAATATCATGGTCAGCAAATCACTTGGAAGTGGTTTTGGCAGTGTGGGTAGGTTGTGAGGGTTTTGCACTTTGTTTTATGTTTTGTTTCTTGTGTCTAGTATCAGCACATGGCTTTGTTAATTGTTTTCTCGGCCATGTGCTCCTTTAGCCCCTCCTCCTTGTTTCCTGTTTACCACACCCCCCTCGTCAGCTTGGTCAGTCTTATTGTGCTCAACTGTCCCTCATGTATTTTCCTCCTTATTTATAGTGCCCCTTACCCTTTTTTGTTTGCTGGTTCATGGTCATTCACACCCTCTCTGTCTCTGTATGTGGCTGAACACGCGCCCGTGTCTCCTTGTCTGGTTGGTCTTGTGCCCTTGTCTAGTCCTTGTAGTTCTATGTTTTTGTCTTGCTCCTTATTTTAGTAATTTGTTTGTTCTTGCTTTTGGCTTTTATTTTGTAATATTTATTTGGCTTTTCTAGTCTTGATTCTTGTTGGTTAAACTGGTAATTTCTTATCTTGTTACTTAACCTTTTATTAGTTCATTGGCTTATATCTTCCCTTGTCTTGAGTTTAATTCGTGTTTTTTGTGGAGCTTTGTCCTGTCTAGTTTTGTGTTCGAGTTCATGTCCTGTCCCCGTGCGTCCTGCCCTGGTTCTACCTACCTGGCACTTGGTCTGTTTCAGAGTCAGTGGTTAACAAGTGTCTGAGATCTGCTCTACGGTGCCTTGTGTGGTCTTCTCCATCAGCCTGGTTTTGCTGCCCCCTCTGTTGCCAAGTATTCTGCCAGTTGTTTCCTGAAGCTTTCCCAGTGGCCTCCCCTAGCTGTTCCTGTTAACTGTTATCCTGTTGTGTTATCTATTGTTCACTTCACTACCCTCTTGCATCAGTCTGTTTTGTCAATAAAACCTTATTACCTCCCAATGAAATTGGGTCCTCCCTCCTAGATCCCTGACATAGGTGCTAAATTCCTGCTGCAAAATTAAATCAGCATCTCCATTAAGCTTGTCAGCAGATGGAAGCATAACGTGCTACAAAATCTCCTGGTAGATGGCTGCATTGACTTTGGACTTGATAAAACATAATGAACCAACACCAGCAGACGTCACGGCACTCAAATCATCACTGACTTCAGAAACTTCACACTGGACTTTGGATTCTGTGCCTCTCCAGTCTTCCTCCAGACCTTGAATTCCAAATGAAATGCAAAATTTACTTTCATCTGAAAAGAGGACTGTGAACCACTGAGCAACAGTCCAGTTCTTTTTCTTCTTATCCCAGGTGAAATTCTTCTGATGTTTGTTTTTTTGGTTTCAGGAGTGGCTTGGTTTTAGGAATGTGACTGCTGTAGCCCTTTTCTTAAAGATGTCTGAGTGTGGTGAACCTTGATGCACTTCGGCTTCGACCCCAGCTTCATCCCACTCCTTGTGAAGCTCTCCCAAGTTCTTGAATCTGCTTTTCCTGACAATCTTCCCAAGGCTGAAGTCATCCCTGTTGCTTATGCACCTTTTCCTACCACACTTTTTCCTTCACTGAAGGACTTCAGTGAACTCTTTGAAACACTTCAAAGACTCAAAGTTCAGTTGTTCATCAGTGGACCACTCCCGGCAAGGGGAACAAATATGTTTTCACGGTTGCTTGGGCTGAACACATGGCTACAAAGATCTTGTAATATAAAAGGAGTAAATTTCATCGACAACTTCAATCTTTTCTGGGGCCATAGACAATTGTTTAAACCGGATGGCCTTCACCCAAACAAACTTGGTGCAAGAGTGTTTAAGGACAATATCTACTTCTCCCTCCGTCATCCTTCAGCAGTGTGTGTCAATCCATTCAGCACACACACACCGGGTCCAAGTCATCATGTGGTTGACGTATCCCACAAGGACACTGATAACACCACACAGCCAAAACAATCACTGCTGATAGACACTATCCCTGCTGAGCCCTGTCCACAGAGCTCACAGACTGACTGTGATGTATCAAAAGAGCTACAAGATTCACCACCCAAGTACGACTTTCTGGAAAACAGCCAGGGAAGCCAGGACAACACATCACAGCCACCGGAAACACCAGAGACACAGCCCATCTCACCAGACACATTGTCCCTCTCTCCAGCATCTCCACTTCTATGCTTCTCACAGAAAATGGAGGAATTGGTGTATGTTGGGACTAAACTCTCTCACTCATTTGCTGCTAGCAAAACAGCGGGCCCCCCAACCACCAAAGCCTGTGGGCCCTGTTCCTATGAGAGCTCTCCGACCGCTGCCACAACGCCAGGGTCCAAACCCTCTATCTGCTGAAGGTGAACCAAAAACAACTGATAGCAGCTCTCAGTGATATGTGTCGGGTCCCCGCTATAATAGCAGCAACATTCACAAATGCTTACTGAACAAGCGGAAACCCAGTGTGCCTGTAGCTTTCTCTATTTCAGTTTTATCACGTGATAGAAAGTCTAAGGCCTTCTCAAGCCGAAGGGCAAACTCATCTTATCTGCGGCCTATTATGCATCAAACTAAGATTGATGTAAAGACACCAAGCACTGCCATCAAGTTAGCACTTTTAAACATTCGCTCACTAAAAAATAAATCATTTCTAATCAATGACTTTATAACCACAAACAATCTGGATTTTATGTTTCTAAACGAAACATGGCTAGAAGACAGCTGCAGTGCAACAACCCTAAATGAAGCAGCCCCTCCTAACTTCACTTACATGAGTGTTTGCAGGACTGTTAGGAGAGGTGGGGGTGTAGCTGCTCTATTTAAAGATGTATATCAATGGAAGCAAAGCCCCTTTCACACTGCACGTCGGACCCGCAATATTCCCGTAACATTGCCTGGTCGCCTTCTGTGTGAAAGCAACCACGTCCCGGAATTGCTTACCGAATCGAACCCGGGTCGGGGACATAGTAACATTGCGGTAATCGATCCGGAACGAGCGCTGTGTGAACAAAAGCCAGATCTAATTCCGTATCGAAGTGATGACGCGCGTTATCGCGCGACTCTTTTACCGGCTGTTTTGAAGAAAGATCAACATTCGCGACGAAAACATATGTGCAAACTGTAATGAAGCAGAGATCAGTTAGTTCCACACTTTCCGCGCTGACTCAGAGATCGTTTGCTTGCTTCAGTTAAAGTATAACGTGCCAAGCGTTGTCGACTTGTACATTACACGTCACGCGCTGATGTCACGTGTCGTTACGGGATCTTCAAGGGCTGTGTGTGAAAGCACGCACATATACCGGGTCATCACTGGCAGTGTGAAAGTGCCAAATCTAGCGACCAGGGAACAATTACAGGAACACTTTACCCCTGTATTTGCCGGAATGGCAGTGTGAAAGGGGCTCAAGTGTCATTTGGTCAGTACTTGTCTTTTGAATATCTAGGGATTGTGCTGAAAGGTGCCCCACGCATTCTGTTTATTATTATTTACAGGCCTCCAAAATACTCTTCAGCATTTGTTGAAGAGGTCACAGAAATGTTATCAATAATTTCCTCAGAGTTTGACTGTTTTGCAATTGCAGGGGATTTTAATATTCACATAGATAATGCAGAAAACAAAACTACTAAAGAAATGATAACGGTTCTAAACATATTTGACCTGATTCAGCATGTGCATGGACCCACACACAAAGGTGGACACACTCTGGATCTAATCATCAGTAGGGGTCTAAACATTTCATCCATTGTTATTAAGGACGTAGCACTATCTGATCACTTCTGTATTTTCTTTGACATATTGATCTCTGCTTGTCACGATCGGTGTACAGGAAACACAGAGAGGGAACCAATTGTAGGTAAGTCATTTATTAAGGGATAATCCAAATGGGTAAACAGTCCAGGCAGGGTCAAAACCAGAAGATCCAAACAACATAAACAAGACACGAACACAAGGCAAGGCACAGCAAGAATGACGGACATGAATAATACTCAGACATTAAACAAGGACTCCGTAACACAGACTCAGACAGACAGGGTATAAATACACAGAAGGATAATGAGGGAACAGGAGACAGGTGAGGAACAATCAATTACACAACAAGGAGGAAGGTGACCAAATAAGGGAACAGGAAGTGATATGGTGACAGACACCGTGAGAAAGGAGGACATCTAGTGGAATATAGATCTGTCTCTGTCAGAAGGAGATGCATGAAGGAGAACACAAGTGTACTATTTATGGAGGCTATATATTTAACACCAAGCATTTCTGCAGACTCTGTTGATATTCTCCTTGATTCCTTCAACTCAAAAGTTAAGAATGTTATTGATGATATTGCACCAATAATAGTCAGTAAGAAAACAGACAGAAATCAGTTTGGAGAAGATCAACAGCAGTTCAGATTATGAAAAGACAATGCAGAAAAGAAGAGCGGATGTGGAGGAAGACGAAACTTGAAATCCACTATAGCATCTATAAAGACATCCTTCATGCTTTTAATGTGAAACTAGCCACAGCTAGACAGAACTTCTTCTCAAACCTTATAAACAGTAACTTAAATTCAGATCGTCACGTCGGAGCATGTTCGCGACTTGGTTGATCGTTGATACAGATCGGCACTTCGGAGCCTGTTCGCGACTCTGTTGATTCAGATCGGCATTCTTTGATGAATAAAATGTTAAATAGAAGAGCATTTATTTAAAATATTAATATTTCCTAACAATATTCACAGTTCAATAGTTTGGGGTCAGTAAATTTTTAATAATTTTAAATAAACGCTGTTCTTAAAAAAAATTATACATCGAAGAATCCTGAAAAAAGTATCGCAGATTCCAAAATAATATTTGGTAGCACAACTGTTAATCGTTCTAAGAATAAATCATCATATTTTCATGATTTCTAAAGATCATGTGACACTGAAGACTGGAGGAATGATGCTGAAAATACAGCTGCACATCACAGAAATAAATTATATTTTAAATGATATTAAAATAGAAACCATTATTTTCTATATTTTATTTTGATAATTTTTAATTATTACTGAAATACAACCTTTTTTGTTTTTGTTTCAAACAGTTCATTGAACAATAATAAATGAAGTACCTGAAGCTGACAATTAGTAAATGTATAATAATTAGCAAAGATGATTAATTTAGCGCTGTAAATGCGCGTGTCAGGGGCGGGGACACGCCTTGGAGCGTCAGACGCGCTGAGGACCAAACACAGCAGAACGGTAGGAAACTTCACTCCTCTTATTATTTCTCTTTTACCATAGAGATTTATTTTTAGATACGTGATCTGAGTCTTTCATAGAGTTGTAGAGTTATTAGAAAAATAGAGTTATTTTTTACATTCTTTGGTAAAGTTTTCAGATGGAGACTTTGGAGCCTGTTCGCGACTTGGTTGATTCAGATCGGCAATTCGGAGCTTGTTCGCGACTCGGTTGATTCAGATCGGCAATTCGGAGCATGTTCGCGACTCGGTAAATTTTCATCCTTTCTTTTTTTTATAAGAAATTGTATTCTTTATTAGATTTTAGAATCTTTTATTCAGGATGTGTTAAATTGATAAGAAGTGAAATCAAAGATTAATATTGTTAGAAGAGATTTATATTTGGAATAAACGCTGTTCTTTAAAAAAAATTATACATCAAAGAATCCCAAAAAAAGTATCGCAGATTCCAAAATAATATTTTATTCAGATCAGCACTTCGGAGCATGTTCGCGACTCGGTGGTTCGATTGATTCAGATCGGCACTTCGGAGCCTGTTCGCGACTCCGTTGATTTTTGAATCATTTTAAAAGTTTGCTTGTTTTATTTTTGTTATAATTTTTCTTTATGATTATTTTACTTTCTTTTATGTAAAGCACTTTGAATTACCATTGTGCATGAAATGTGCTATATAAATAAACTTCCCTTGCATAGTGTGTTAGTGGGCTTATACACACACACACACACACACACACACTACCGGTCAGAGTTTTGGATAAGAATGATTTTTAATGTTTTTTTTTTTTTACAGGAATTTATTTTACTCATCAAGACAACATTTATTTGATCAAAAATACTGGAAAACATGTAATATTGTAAAATATTATTAACATTTTTCTTTTTTAATATACATGAAAGTGTAATTTATTCATGTGATGTGCAGCTATATTTTCGGCATTATTCCTCCAGTCTTCAGTGTCACATGATCTTCAGAAATCAGAATAATATAATGATTTATTATTAGAATTATCAACAGTTTTGCTGATAAATATTATTTTGGAATCTGTGATACTTTTTTCAGGATTCTTTGATGAATAAAAAGTTAAAAAGAAGAGCATTTATTTAAAATATAAATATTTCCTAACAATATTCACTACAGTTAAATAGTTTGGGGTCAGTAAATTTTTAATAATTTTAAATAAACGCTGTTCTTAAAAAAATATACATCCAAGAATCCTGAAAAAAGTATCGCAGATTCCAAAATAATATTTGGTAGCACAACTATTAATAGTTCTAAGAATAAATCATCATATTTTCATGATTTCTAAAGATCATGTGACACTGAAGACTGGAGGAATGATGCTGAAAATACAGCTGCACATCACAGAAATAGATTACATTTTAAAGGATATTAAAATAGAAACCATTATTTTATATATTTTATTTCGATAATTTTGAATTATTACTGAAATACAACCTTTTTTTGTTTAAAACAGTTCATTGAACAATAATAAATGAAGTACCTGAAGCTGACAATTACGTAAATGTATAATAATTAGCAAAGATTATTAATTTAGCGCTGTGCGCGTGTGAAGGGCGGAGACACGCCGCGGAGCGTCAGACGCGCTGAGGACCAAACACAGCAGAACGGTAACAGAGACAGTGGTGTGCCAGTTGCTACAATGTGTTCAAACAGTGGCGGCACCCTTGCTCTGGATGTACCAGCCCATGGAGGCGTGAAAAAAATAAATGAAGTGACGTGCTGATGAAGTCAAAGAGTTGGTGTTTATTCCAAAACGTGAAAAACAAAGATTTTCTAAAAGAATGCAAATTACATTTACAGTGTAAATCAAAAATAAGAAAAAAAAATGTACAAAGTTTAAATGTACAAACAAAACCTTTGGCTATGTCAATAATTTGACCCAAAAATCAAGCAAGCAACTTTCCCCGACTCACTCTACGAGCTCCCCTTGACCAGACTGAGAGAAACACTTAAAAAGTATAAGCCCCTCCCACTAGGACTAAACCATTAAATAATTGATGGTAACAAATATGTTCAAGAAAGACAAAACAATTAAATAGCGACTTAATTGTAACAAAGGCATAACTATTAGAACTAAAAAAATATACAGAAATATACAACCATTTCAAACAACACAAACTAAATTAATTATTATGGTTTACCAAAGCATCAAACAAACACCAATCTCCCCCTCCGGCATGAAACCAATTAAGTGTGCCTTCTATTGGCGGGAAACAGGTATTTAAAAATGGTGGCAAGGTAGTGCCCGGGTTTCTTCTGTTTGTTATGTGGAAATGTTCCAGTACGTAAGTATGACTGTTTACTTTATGTAAGTGGATGATTGAAAGCAATAAACATTTAACATGCCAACGGTCTTGTCTGTATTCTCAACAATACACAGCATAATAAAATTGACTCACAAAGTGTTAACCTAAACAAAAGTTGTGAGAACAGGATCAACACTTAAACAATACACAATCAATTACACACACACGCATACCTGGTGTTACAATGCGCAAAAAAATGTGTTGCTGTATGAAAAGTCTATGCATGCCTAGTGTGTTGTGTTCTAAGTCCAGTACCACAGTCTCTAGTCACAGTGCCCCACTGTCACAGGTAGGAAACTTCACTCCTCTTATTATTTCTCTTTTACTATAGCGATTTATTTTTAGATACGTGATCTGAGTCTTTCATAGAGTTGTAGAGTTATTAGAGAAATAGTTATTTTTTACATTCTTTGGTAAAGTTTTCAGATCGGGACTTCAGAGCCTGTTCGCGACTCGGTTGATTCAGATCGGCACTTCGAAATAATATTTTATTCAGATCGACACTTCGGAGCATGTTCGCGACTCGGTTGATCGGTTGATTCAGATCGGCACTTCGGAGCATGTTGGCAACCCGGTTGATCGGTTGATTCAGATCGGCACTTCGGAGCCTGTTCGCGACTCGGTTGATTTACATTAATCATTTTAAAAGTTTGAAAATTGCTTGTTTTATTTTTGTTATCATTTTTCTTCATGATTATTTTACTTTATTTTATGTAAAGCACTTTGAATTAGCATTGTGCATGAATGTCAGTAAATTTTTTATAATTTTAAATAAACGCTGTTCTTAAAAAAATATTATACATCGAAGAATCCTGAAAAATGTATTGCAGATTCCAAAATAATATTTGGTAGCACAACTATTAATAGTTCTAAGAATAAATCATCATATTTTCATGATTTCTAAAGATCATGTGACACTGAAGACTGGAGGAATGATGCTGAAAATACAGCTGCACATCACAGAAATAAATTATATTTTAAAGGATATTAAAATAGAAACCATTATTTTATATATTTCGATAATTTTGAATTATTACTGAAATACAACCTTTTTGTTTCAAACAGTTCATTGAACAATAATAAATGAAGTACCTGAAGCTGACAATGACGTAAATGTATAATAATTAGCAAAGATGATTAATTTAGCGCTGTAAACGTGCGTGTGAGGGGCGGAGACGCGCCGCGGAGCGTCAGACGCGCTGAGGACCAAACACAGCAGAACGGTAGGAAACTTCACTCCTCTTATTATTTCTCTTTTACCATAGAGATTTATTTTTAGATACAGTGATCTGAGTCTTTCATAGAGTTGTAGATTTAATAGAGAAATAGAGTTATTTTTTACATTCTTTGGTAAAGTTTTCAGATCAGGACTTCGGAGCCTGTTCGACTCGGTTGATTCAGATCGGCACTTCGGAGCCTGTTCGCAACTCGGTTGATTCAGATCGTTAATTCGGAGCATGTTCGTGACTCAGTAAATTTTTATCCTTTCTTTTTTTTTATAAGAAATTGTATTCTTTATTAGATTTTAGAATCTTTTATTCAGGATGTGTTAAATTAATAAGAATTGAAATCAAAGATTAATATTATTAGAAGAGATTCATATTTGGAATAAACGCTATTCTTTAAAAAAATTATACATCGAAGAATCCTGAAAACAGTATCTCAGATTCCAAAATAATATTTTATTCAGATTTATTTTTGTTATCATTTTTCTTCATGATTATTTTACTTTATTTTATGTAAAGCACTTTGAATTACCATTGTGTACAAATGTGCTATATAAATAAACTTGCCTTGCCTAGTGTGTTAGTGGGCTTATACACACACGCACACACACGCATACACACACTACCGGTCAGAGTTTGGGATCAGAATGATTTTTAATGTTTTTTTTTACAGGAATTTATTTAACTCATATAATGATTTATTATTAGAATTATCAACAGTTTTGCTGATAAATATTATTTTGGAATCTGTGATACTTTTTTTAGATTTTAGAATCTTTTATTCAGGATGTGTTAAACTGATAAGAAGTTAAATCAAAGATTAATATTGTTAGAAGAGATTTACATTTGGAATAAACGCTGTTCTTTAAAAAAATATATACATCGAAGAATCCTGAAAAAAGTATGGCAGATTCCAAAATAATATTTTATTCAGATCGGCACTTCGGAGCATGTTCGCGACTCGGTTGATCGGTTGATTCAGATCGGCACTTCGGAACCTGTTCGCGACTCGGTTGATCGGTTGATTCAGATCGGCACTTCGGAGCCTGTTCGCGACTCGGGTGATCGGTTGATTCAGATCGGCACTTCGGAGCCTGTTCGCGACTCGGTTGATTCAGATCGGCACTTCGGAGCCTGTTCGCGACTCGGTTGATTCAGATCGGCAATTCGGAGCTTGTTCGCGACTCAGTTGATTCAGATCGGCAATTCGGAGCATGTTCGTGACTAGGTAAATTTTTATCCTTTCTTTTTTTATAAGAAATTGTATTCTTTATTAGATTTTAAAATCTTTTATTCAGGATGTGTTAAACTGATAAGAAGTGAAATCAAAGATTAATATTGTTAGAAGAGATTTATATTTGGAATAAACGCTGTTCTTTAAAAAAAAATATATACATCGAAGAATCCTGAAAAAAGTATCGCAGATTCCAAAATAATATTTTATTCAGATCGGCACTTCGGAGCATGTTCGGGACTCGGTTGATCGGTTGATTCAGATCGGCACTTCGGAGCATGTTCGCTACTCCGTTGATTTTTGAATCATTTTAAAAGTTAGAAAATTGCTTGTTTTATTTTTGTTATAATTTTTCTTTATGATTATTTTACTTTCTTTTATGTAAAGCACTTTGAATTACCATTGTGCATGAAATGTGCTATATAAATAAACTTGCCTTGCCTAGTGTTAGTGGGCTTATATATATATATATATATATATATATATATATATATATATATATATATATATATATACACACACACACACACACACACTACCGGTCAGAGTTTGGGATCAGAATGATTTTTAATGTTTTTTACAGGAATTTATTTTACTCATCAAGACAGCATTTATTTGATCAAAAATACTGGAAAACATGTAAAATTGTGAAATATTATTAACATTTTTCTATTTTAATATACATGAAAGTTTAATTTATTCATGAGATGTGCAGCTATATTTTCAGCATCATTCCTCCAGTCTTCAGTGTCACATGATCTTCAGAAATCAGAATAATATAATGATTTATTATTAGAATTATCAACAGTTTTGTTGATAAATATTATTTTGGAATCTGTGATACTTTTTTCAGGATTCTTTGGTGAATAAAAAGTTAAAAAGAAGGGCATTTATTTAAAATATTAATATTTCCTAACAATATTCACTTTAGTTCAATAGTTTGGGGTCAGTAAATTTTTTATAATTTTAAATAAACGATGTTCTTAAAAAAATTATACATCGAAGAATCCAGAAAAACCTATCGCAGATTCCAAAATAATATTTGGTAGCACAACTATTAATAGTTCTAAGGATAAATCATCATATTTTCATGATTTCTAAAGATCATGTGACACTGAAGACTGGAGGAATGATGCTGAAAATACAGCTGCACATCACACGAATAAATTATATTTTAAAGGATATTAAAATAGAAACCATTATTTTATATATTTTATTTCGATAATTTTGAATTATTACTGAAATACAACCTTTTTTTGTTTCAAACAGTTCATTGAACAATAATAAATGAAGTACCCGAAGCTGACAATGACGTAAATGTATAATAATTAGCAAAGATGATTAATTTAGCGCTGTAAACGCGCGTGTGGGAGACGCGCTGCAGAGTGTCAGACGCGCTGAGGACCAAACACAGCAGAACGGTAAGAAACTTCACTCCTCTTATTATTTCTCTTTTACTATAGCGATTTATTTTTAGATACGTGATCTGAGTCTTTCATAGAGTTGTAGAGTTATTAGAGAAATAGTTATTTTTTACATTCTTTGGTAAAGTTTTCAGATCGGGACTTCAGAGCCTGTTCGCGACTCGGTTGATTCAGATCGGCACTTCGAAATAATATTTTATTCAGATCGACACTTCGGAGCATGTTCGCGACTTGATCGGTTGATTCAGATCGGCACTTCGGAGCATGTTCGGGACTCGGTTGATCGGTTGATTCAGATCGGCACTTCGGAGCCTGTTCGCGACTCGGTTGATTCAGATCGGCACTTCGGAGCCTGTTCATGACTGGGTTGATTTACATTAGGGAAACTTCACTCCTCTTATTATTTCTCTTTTACTATAGCGATTTATTTTTAGATACGTGATCTGAGTCTTTCATAGAGTTGTAGAGTTATTAGAGAAATAGTTATTTTTTACATTCTTTGGTAAAGTTTTCAGATCGGGACTTCAGAGCCTGTTCGCGACTCGGTTGATTCAGATCGGCACTTCGAAATAATATTTTATTCAGATCGACACTTAGGAGCATGTTCGCGACTCGGTTGATCGGTTGATTCAGATCGGCACTTCGGAGCATGTTGGCAACCCGGTTGATCGGTTGATTCAGATCGGCACTTCGGAGCCTGTTCGCGACTCGGTTGATTTACATTAATCATTTTAAAAGTTTGAAAATTGCTTGTTTTATTTTTGTTATCATTTTTCTTCATGATTATTTTACTTTATTTTATGTAAAGCACTTTGAATTAGCATTGTGCATGAATGTCAGTAAATTTTTTATAATTTTAAATAAACGCTGTTCTTAAAAAAATATTATACATCGAAGAATCCTGAAAAATGTATTGCAGATTCCAAAATAATATTTGGTAGCACAACTATTAATAGTTCTAAGAATAAATCATCATATTTTCATGATTTCTAAAGATCATGTGACACTGAAGACTGGAGGAATGATGCTGAAAATACAGCTGCACATCACACGAATAAATTATATTTTAAAGGATATTAAAATAGAAACCATTATTTTATATATTTCGATAATTTTGAATTATTACTGAAATACAACCTTTTTTGTTTCAAACAGTTCATTGAACAATAATAAATGAAGTACCTGAAGCTGACAATGACGTAAATGTATAATAATTAGCAAAGATGATTAATTTAGCGCTGTAAACGTGCGTGTGAGGGGCGGAGACGCGCCGCGGAGCGTCAGACACGCTGAGGACCAAACACAGCAGAACGGTAGGAAACTTCACTCCTCTTATTATTTCTCTTTTACCATAGAGATTTATTTTTAGATACAGTGATCTGAGTCTTTCATAGAGTTGTAGATTTATAGAGAAATAGAGTTATTTTTTACATTCTTTGGTAAAGTTTTCAGATCAGGACTTCGGAGCCTGTTCGCGACTCGGTTGATCGGTTGATTCAGATCGGCACTTCGAAATAATATTTTATTCAGATCGACACTTCGGAGCATGTTCGCGACTTGATCGGTTGATTCAGATCGGCACTTCGGAGCATGTTCGGGACTCGGTTGATCGGTTGATTCAGATCGGCACTTCGGAGCCTGTTCGCGACTCGGTTGATTCAGATCGGCACTTCGAAATAATATTTTATTCAGATCGACACTTCGGAGCATGTTCGCGACTTGGTTGATCGGTTGATTCAGATCGGCACTTCGGAGCCTGTTCATGACTGGGTTGATTTACATTAGGGAAACTTCACTCCTCTTATTATTTCTCTTTTACTATAGCGATTTATTTTTAGATACGTGATCTGAGTCTTTCATAGAGTTGTAGAGTTATTAGAGAAATAGTTATTTTTTACATTCTTTGGTAAAGTTTTCAGATCGGGACTTCAGAGCCTGTTCGCGACTCGGTTGATTCAGATCGGCACTTCGAAATAATATTTTATTCAGATCGACACTTAGGAGCATGTTCGCGACTCGGTTGATCGGTTGATTCAGATCGGCACTTCGGAGCATGTTGGCAACCCGGTTGATCGGTTGATTCAGATCGGCACTTCGGAGCCTGTTCGCGACTCGGTTGATTTACATTAATCATTTTAAAAGTTTGAAAATTGCTTGTTTTATTTTTGTTATCATTTTTCTTCATGATTATTTTACTTTATTTTATGTAAAGCACTTTGAATTAGCATTGTGCATGAATGTCAGTAAATTTTTTATAATTTTAAATAAACGCTGTTCTTAAAAAAATATTATACATCGAAGAATCCTGAAAAATGTATTGCAGATTCCAAAATAATATTTGGTAGCACAACTATTAATAGTTCTAAGAATAAATCATCATATTTTCATGATTTCTAAAGATCATGTGACACTGAAGACTGGAGGAATGATGCTGAAAATACAGCTGCACATCACAGAAATAAATTATATTTTAAAGGATATTAAAATAGAAACCATTATTTTATATATTTCGATAATTTTGAATTATTACTGAAATACAACCTTTTTTGTTTCAAACAGTTCATTGAACAATAATAAATGAAGTACCTGAAGCTGACAATGACGTAAATGTATAATAATTAGCAAAGATGATTAATTTAGCGCTGTAAACGTGCGTGTGAGGGGCGGAGACGCGCCGCGGAGCGTCAGACACGCTGAGGACCAAACACAGCAGAACGGTAGGAAACTTCACTCCTCTTATTATTTCTCTTTTACCATAGAGATTTATTTTTAGATACAGTTATCTGAGTCTTTCATAGAGTTGTAGATTTATAGAGAAATAGAGTTATTTTTTACATTCTTTGGTAAAGTTTTCAGATCAGGACTTCGGAGCCTGTTCGCGACTCGGTTGATTCAGATCGGCACTTCGGAGCTTGTTCGCAACTCGGTTGATTCAGATCGTTAATTCGGAGCATGTTCGCGACTCAGTAAATTTTTATCCTTTCTTTTTTTTTTTATAAGAAATTGTATTCTTTATTAGATTTTAGAATCTTTTATTCAGGATGTGTTAAATTAATAAGAATTGAAATCAAAGATTAATATTATTAGAAGAGATTCATATTTGGAATAAACGCTATTCTTTAAAAAAATTATACATCGAAGAATCCTGAAAAAAGTATCTCAGATTCCAAAATAATATTTTATTCAGATTTATTTTTGTTATCATTTTTCTTCATGATTATTTTACTTTATTTTATGTAAAGCACTTTGAATTACCATTGTGTACAAATGTGCTATATAAATAAACTTGCCTTGCCTAGTGTGTTAGTGGGCTTATACACACACGCACACACACACTACCGGTCAGAGTTTGGGATCAGAATGATTTTTAATGTTTTTTTTTACAGGAATTTATTTTACTCATATAATGATTTATTATTAGAATTATCAACAGTTTTGCTGATAAATACTATTTTGGATTCTGTTCCTTTTTTAGATTTTAGAATCTTTTATTCAGGATGTGTTAAACTGATAAGAAGTTAAATCAAAGATTAATATTGTTAGAAGAGATTTACATTTGGAATAAACTCTGTTCTTTAAAAAAATATATACATCGAAGAATCCTGAAAAAAGTATGGCAGATTCCAAAATAATATTTTATTCAGATCGGCACTTCGGAGCATGTTCGCGACTCGGTTGATCGGTTGATTCAGATCGGCACTTCGGAGCATGTTCGCGACTCGGGGTTGATTCAGATCGGCACTTCGGAACTTGTTCGCGACTCGGTTGATCGGTTGATTCAGATCGGCACTTCGGAGCCTGTTCGCGACTCGGGTGATCGGTTGATTCAGATCGGCACTTCGGAGCCTGTTCGCGACTCGGTTGATTCAGATCGGCACTTCGGAGCCTGTTCGCTACTCGGTTGATTCAGATCGGCAATTCGGAGCTTGTTCGCGACTCAGTTGATTTAGATCGGCAATTCGGAGCATGTTCGTGACTAGGTAAATTTTTATCCTTTCTTTTTTTTATAAGAAATTGTATTCTTTATTAGATTTTAAAATCTTTTATTCAGGATGTGTTAAACTGATAAGAAGTTAAATCAAAGATTAATATTGTTAGAAGAGATTTATATTTGGAATAAATGCTGTTCTTTAAAAAAAAATATATACATCGAAGAATCCTGAAAAAAGTATCGCAGATTCCAAAATAATATTTTATTCAGATCGGCACTTCGGAGCATGTTCGGGACTCGGTTGATCGGTTGATTCAGATCCGCACTTCGGAGCCTGTTCGCGACTCGGTTGATTCAGATCGGCACTTCGGAGAATGTTCGCTACTCCGTTGATTTTTGAATCATTTTAAAAGTTAGAAAATTGCTTGTTTTATTTTTGTTATAATTTTTCTTTATGATTATTTTACTTTCTTTTATGTAAAGCACTTTGAATTACCATTGTGCATGAAATGTGCTATATAAATAAACTTGCCTTGCCTAGTGTTAGTGGGCTTATATATATATATATATATATATATATATATATATATATACACACACACACACACACACACACACACACACACACACTACCGGTCAGAGTTTGGGATCAGAATGATTTTTAATTTTTTTTTACAGGAATTTATTTTACTCATCAAGACAGCATTTATTTGATCAAAAATACTGGAAAACATGTAAAATTGTGAAATATTATTAACATTTTTCTATTTTAATATACATGAAAGTTTAATTTATTCATGAGATGTGCAGCTATATTTTCAGCATCATTCCTCCAGTCTTCAGTGTCACATGATCTTCAGAAATCAGAATAATATAATGATTTATTATTAGAATTATCAACAGTTTTGTTGATAAATATTATTTTGGAATCTGTGATACTTTTTTCAGGATTCTTTGATGAATAAAAAGTTAAAAAGAAGGGCATTTATTTAAAATATTAATATTTCCTAACAATATTCACTTTAGTTCAATAGTTTGGGGTCAGTACATTTTTTTATAATTTTAAATAAACGATGTTCTTAAAAAAATTATACATCGAAGAATCCAGAAAAACCTATCACTGATTCCAAAATAATATTTGGTAGCACAACTATTAATAGTTCTAAGGATAAATCATCATATTTTCATGATTTCTAAAGATCATGTGACACTGAAGACTGGAGGAATGATGCTGAAAATACAGCTGCACATCACACGAATAAATTATATTTTAAAGGATATTAAAATAGAAACCATTATTTTATATATTTTATTTCGATAATTTTGAATTATTACTGAAATACAACCTTTTTTTGTTTCAAACAGTTCATTGAACAATAATAAATGAAGTACCCGAAGCTGACAATGACGTAAATGTATAATAATTAGCAAAGATGATTAATTTAGCGCTGTAAACGCGCGTGTGGGAGACGCGCTGCGGAGCGTCAGACGCGCTGAGGACCAAACACAGCAGAACGGTAAGAAACTTCACTCCTCTTATTATTTCTCTTTTACTATAGCGATTTATTTTTAGATACGTGATCTGAGTCTTTCATAGAGTTGTAGAGTTATTAGAGAAATAGTTATTTTTTACATTCTTTGGTAAAGTTTTCAGATCGACACTTCGGAGCATGTTCGCGACTCGGTTGATCGGTTGATTCAGATCGGCACTTCGGAGCATGTTGGCAACCCGGTTGATCGTTTGATTCAGATCGGCACTTCGGAGCCTGTTCGACTCGGTTGATTTACATTAATCATTTTAAAAGTTTGAAAATTGCTTGTTTTATTTTTGTTATCATTTTTCTTCATGATTATTTTACTGTATTTTATGTAAAGCACTTTGAATTAGCATTGTGCATGAATGTCAGTAAATTTTTTATAATTTTAAATAAACGCTGTTCTTAAAAAAATATTATACATCGAAGAATCCTGAAAAATGTATTGCAGATTCCAAAATAATATTTGGTAGCACAACTATTAATAGTTCTAAGAATAAATCATCATATTTTCATGATTTCTAAAGATCATGTGACACTGAAGACTGGAGGAATGATGCTGAAAATACAGCTGCACATCACAGAAATAAATTATATTTTAAAGGATATTAAAATAGAAACCATTATTTTATATATTTCGATAATTTTGAATTATTACTGAAATACAACCTTTTTTGTTTCAAACAGTTCATTGAACAATAGTAAATGAAGTACCTGAAGCTGACAATGACGTAAATGTATAATAATTAGCAAAGATGATTAATTTAGCGCTGTAAACGTGCGTGTGAGGGGCGGAGACGCGCCGCGGAGCGTCAGACGCGCTGAGGACCAAACACAGCAGAACGGTAGGAAACTTCACTCCTCTTATTATTTCTCTTTTACCATAGAGATTTATTTTTAGATACAGTGATCTGAGTCTTTCATAGAGTTGTAGATTTAATAGAGAAATAGAGTTATTTTTTACATTCTTTGGTAAAGTTTTCAGATCAGGACTTCGGAGCCTGTTCGCGACTCGGTTGATTCAGATCGGCACTTCGGAGCCTGTTCGCAACTCGGTTGATTCAGATCGTTAATTCGGAGCATGTTCGCGACTCAGTAAATTTTTATCCTTTCTTTTTTTTTTATAAGAAATTGTATTCTTTATTAGATTTTAGAATCTTTTATTCAGGATGTGTTAAATTAATAAGAAGTTAAATCAAAGATTAATATTGTTAGAAGAGATTTATATTTGGAATAAACGCTGTTCTTTAAAAAAAATATATACATCGAAGAATCCTGAAAAAAGTATCGCAGATTCCAAAATAATATTTTATTCAGATCGGCACTTCGGAGCATGTTCGGGACTCGGTTGATCGGTTGATTCAGATCCGCACTTCGGAGCCTGTTCGCGACTCGGTTGATTCAGATCGGCACTTCGGAGCATGTTCGCTACTCCATTGATTTTTGAATCATTTTAAAAGTTAGAAAATTGCTTGTTTTATTTTTGTTATAATTTTTCTTTATGATTATTTTACTTTCTTTTATGTAAAGCACTTTGAATTACCATTGTGCATGAAATGTGCTATATAAATAAACTTGCCTTGCCTAGTGTTAGTGGGCTTATATATATATATATATATATATATATATATATATATATACACACACACACACACACACACACACACACACACACACACACACACACACACACACACACACACACTACCGGTCAGAGTTTGGGATCAGAATGATTTTTAATGTTTTTTACAGGAATTTATTTTACTCATCAAGACAGCATTTATTTGATCAAAAATACTGGAAAACATGTAAAATTGTGAAATATTATTAACATTTTTCTATTTTAATATACATGAAAGTTTAATTTATTCATGAGATGTGCAGCTATATTTTCAGCATCATTCCTCCGGTCTTCAGTGTCACATGATCTTCAGAAATCAGAATAATATAATGATTTATTATTAGAATTATCAACAGTTTTGTTGATAAATATTATTTTGGAATCTGTGATACTTTTTTCAGGATTCTTTGATGAATAAAAAGTTAAAAAGAAGGGCATTTATTTAAAATATTAATATTTCCTAACAATATTCACTTTAGTTCAATAGTTTGGGGTCAGTAAATTTTTTTATAATTTTAAATAAACGATGTTCTTAAAAAAATTATACATCGAAGAATCCAGAAAAACCTATCGCAGATTCCAAAATAATATTTGGTAGCACAACTATTAATAGTTCTAAGGATAAATCATCATATTTTCATGATTTCTAAAGATCATGTGACACTGAAGACTGGAGGAATGATGCTGAAAATACAGCTGCACATCACACGAATAAATTATATTTTAAAGGATATTAAAATAGAAACCATTATTTTATACATTTTATTTCGATAATTTTGAATTATTACTGAAATACAACCTTTTTTTGTTTCAAACAGTTCATTGAACAATAATAAATGAAGTACCCGAAGCTGACAATGACGTAGGCCTAAATGTATAATAATTAGCAAAGATGATTAATTTAGCGCTGTAAACGCGCGTGTGGGAGACGCGCTGCGGAGCGTCAGACGCGCTGAGGACCAAACACAGCAGAACGGTAAGAAACTTCACTCCTCTTATTATTTCTCTTTTACTATAGCGATTTATTTTTAGATACGTGATCTGAGTCTTTCATAGAGTTGTAGAGTTATTAGAGAAATAGTTATTTTTTACATTCTTTGGTAAAGTTTTCAGATCGACACTTCGGAGCATGTTCGCGACTCGGTTGATCGGTTGATTCAGATCGGCACTTCGGAGCATGTTGGCAACCCGGTTGATCGTTTGATTCAGATCGGCACTTCGGAGCCTGTTCGACTCGGTTGATTTACATTAATCATTTTAAAAGTTTGAAAATTGCTTGTTTTATTTTTGTTATCATTTTTCTTCATGATTATTTTACTGTATTTTATGTAAAGCACTTTGAATTAGCATTGTGCATGAATGTCAGTAAATTTTTTATAATTTTAAATAAACGCTGTTCTTAAAAAAATATTATACATCGAAGAATCCTGAAAAATGTATTGCAGATTCCAAAATAATATTTGGTAGCACAACTATTAATAGTTCTAAGAATAAATCATCATATTTTCATGATTTCTAAAGATCATGTGACACTGAAGACTGGAGGAATGATGCTGAAAATACAGCTGCACATCACAGAAATAAATTATATTTTAAAGGATATTAAAATAGAAACCATTATTTTATATATTTCGATAATTTTGAATTATTACTGAAATACAACCTTTTTTGTTTCATACAGTTCATTGAACAATAATAAATGAAGTACCTGAAGCTGACAATGACGTAAATGTATAATAATTAGCAAAGATGATTAATTTAGCGCTGTAAACGTGCGTGTGAAGGGCGGAGACGCGCCGCGGAGCGTCAGACGCGCTGAGGACCAAACACAGCAGAACGGTAAGAAACTTCACTCCTCTTATTATTTCTCTTTTACTATAGCGATTTATTTTTAGATACGTGATCTGAGTCTTTCATAGAGTTGTAGAGTTATTAGAGAAATAGTTATTTTTTACATTCTTTGGTAAAGTTTTCAGATCGGGACTTCAGAGCCTGTTCGCGACTCGGTTGATTCAGATCGGCACTTCGAAATAATATTTTATTCAGATCGACACTTCGGAGCTTGTTCGCGACTCGGTTGATCGGTTGATTCAGATCGGCAATTCGGAGCATGTTCGTGACTAGGTAAATTTTTATCCTTTCTTTTTTTATAAGAAATTGTATTCTTTATTAGATTTTAGAATCTTTTATTCAGGATTTGTTAAATTAATAAGAATTGAAATCAAAGATTAATATTATTAGAAGAGATTCATATTTGGAATAAACGCTATTCTTTAAAATAATTATACATCGAAGAATCCTGAAAAAAGTATCGCAGATTCCAAAATAATATTTTATTCAGATTTATTTTTGTTATCATTTTTCTTCATGATTATTTTACTTTATTTTATGTAAAGCACTTTGAATTACCATTGTGTACAAATGTGCTATATAAATAAACTTGCCTTGCCTAGTGTGTTAGTGGGCTTATACACACACGCACACACACGCATACACACACTACCGGTCAGAGTTTGGGATCAGAATGATTTTTAATGTTTTTTTTTACAGGAATTTATTTTACTCATATAATGATTTATTATTAGAATTATCAACAGTTTTGCTGATAAATATTATTTTGGAATCTGTGACACTTTTTTTAGATTTTAGAATCTTTTATTCAGGATGTGTTAAACTGATAAGAAGTTAAATCAAAGATTAATATTGTTAGAAGAGATTTACATTTGGAATAAACGCTGTTCTTTAAAAAAATATATACATCGAAGAATCCTGAAAAAAGTATGGCAGATTCCAAAATAATATTTTATTCAGATCGGCACTTCGGAGCATGTTTGCGACTCGGTTGATCGGTTGATTCAGATCGGCACTTCGGAACCTGTTCGCGACTCGGTTGATCGCTTGATTCAGATCGGCACTTCGGAGCCTGTTCGCGACTCGGGTGATCGGTTGATTCAGATCGGCACTTCGGAGCCTGTTCGCGACTCGGTTGATCGGTTGATTCAGATCGGCACTTCGGAGCCTGTTCGCGACTCGGTTGATTCAGATCGCCACTTCGGAGCATGTTCGCTACTCCGTTGATTTTTTTATCATTTTAAAAGTTTGAAAATTGCTTGTTTTATTTTTGTCATTATTTTTCTTCATGATTATTTTACTTTATTTTATGTAAAGCACTTTGAATTACCATTGTGTACGAAATGTGCTATATAAATAAACTTGCCTTGCCTTGCCTTGCCTTCCAGTCAACTTTCTATAAATATATTTTGATATACAGCACTCTGTGAACAGCAGCCCTTTCAGCAATGACCTTCTGTGGCTTAACCTCCTAGCGGAGGGTTATGATGATTGTCTTCTGGACAACAGTCAAGTCAGTATTCTTTCCCATAATTGTGGTTGCATGTTCTAAACTAGCCCAGGAGGTACCCAGTATTTATACTAATAATTAATAAAACTAATCAAGCTCAAAATGGAATATTCAAATTTTTTGAGATACTGAATTTTTTTATTTTCCTAAGCTGTAAGTCGTAACCATCAGAATAAAAAAAAAAAAAAAAAAAAAAAGTTTACTTTTTTTAAATTAAATTACAAAAAATGAAGAACTTTTCTTTTAAGTAGTCAAGGATGAATTTTGTTTGAGCAAAATGGTATACACTGTGCTGCCAACAACATTACAATGAGTCACGCAATATCAAATGTCAATATTCTATTCTACCATCTTCTGAATTGCTGAAAATTGTGAATTTAGGTTTGTTGGGTTTAGTATAATGCCACCTTTATACTCTAAAACCTCTATAAAGGATGCATTACATATTAATTACCTAATTAAAATTTAAAAGAGTGACCATATTAGAGGTTTCACATACATGCCTCTGTTCGGGCTAATACAGGGTTGATTATGATCAAAGTTATACAACTCCAATTTAAGTTACTTTTGGGTGCAATAACTTTAACATCGAATGTAAATTCTGTGTTTTAGCAAAACAAGTTACATGACATAGACTAAATTGTTTAAATCTCTGGTTCACCCTAAACAATGATAAAACCTTACAGTATTCTCACAAAATCATGTATTCCATAAGTATGTAATCATTTCAGTGCAATTTAGACAAGTCCAATGGATTCACAGACCCAGAAAACATGGGGTTTAGACACCAAGATTACTTGAAAATTATACCTTTCTATAGTGGTCAAACTTTGGTAAACTTTTAGTATGTTATTAATGACACCTAATACTACAAAAAAACAGCTGAGAAACCTTTTGTTATAAATTTTTTAGGGTTAGGTGTTTTATTTTCATATATGCAGCCGTCTAATACATAATAATGAGTCATTTGTGTTTTATTTGCTGTTTGTGTCTTAAACTAGAATAATGCATGCAGTTTAATTCCCATTAATGAACCAAAAATACTGCTACATTAAACAGGTAAGAACTGAGCAGGTTTTCTATTATTACTTTGAGAAAATTCACTATCAATCAACCCTAAACCCATTGACAGAATGACTGAACCACTGAGCACACAAGCACATGAAAAACAGCATTATAAGAACAGTTAACCAGAATATAGACTTTAGCATCTCATTCTTTAAATGAAAATATGTTATTGTCAATCCTAATATTAGCAGAATTAAGGTCATCATCTCACTAAACACACTCACAAACCTGCTGAAAGTGTGGCCCCACTGATACAAAACAGAAACGACCTAGTATGGACATTGAAGATGCATGTTTAATAATTTTGGTGCAAAATAATAAAGCCATGTAACACGATAAGAGCACATCTGTGAATGACACTGAATGACATTGGCTGAAGTGAGTCACCGAGTTATTTTCAACTTGACAAAAACAAACAAAACCCGCCCATAATCTGTGGTTAGTGAGATCACTAATGTTTATTTTAGTTTTCTTTTTCTTATTGTAACTATAAGAGTCATTTATAATGTCATTAAGTTTTTTTTTTTTTTTTTTTACACCAAAACAGTCATATCTCAGCAATAAATGACTTTTCAATACTCTGACCATCAAAATGAAAAACACAATTTAAGAGCTGCTTCTCTTTTAAAGCTGCAGTAGGGAACTTTTGTAAAAATATATTTTTTACATATTTGTTAAACCTGTCATTATGTCCTGACAGTAGAATATGAGACAGATAATCTGTGAAAAAATCAAGCTCCTCTGGCTCCTCCCAGTGTCCTATTGCCATTTGCAGAAAGTCATCCGCTCTCGGTAAGAAACAACCAATCAGAGCTGCGGTCCGTAACTTTGTTTGTGTTCAAAATGTAGAAAAATGTATATAATAAGCGAGTACACCATGAATCCATTTTCCAAACCGTGTTTTTGGCTTGTCCTGAATCACTAGGGTGCACCTATAATAAGTGTTTATATTCTGACTATTTTAGATTGCTTCGGGGGTACCGCGGCGGAGTAACCCAGTACCTTTGTGATTCTTCATAGACATAAACAGAGAGAAGTAGTTCCGGCTACGATGTTCTTCCGCAAGACGCAAGCAGTTCTGTTTATTAACCGCTAGAGCGTCAAAAGTTCCCTACTGCAGCTTTAAGTCTTAAATGTAAATCATCTTTACGTAAGGAATAAGTATCATCACACCAAGACGCATTGCATGCACGTGAGCATGCAGAAAATCCAGTGAATGAAGGAAACATGAGCATATGTTTGAAAAAGAAAGAAAACAAAACATTTACAAAGATAACAAAACTCCAGAAAGCGTTTAATTCAGACATTAACTTATGTAAAGACCATCAGAAACTATAACAGATGCTTGACTGACAGTGAAAACATAGTTGAGAAATGAGAAATACTTAAGTTATTAGACATGAATGGTTTTGTAGAACATAATTCAAATAATCTTAGAAGAAAGAGAGTGGCTTTGCATTTTTATTTAAAGCTGGCAGCAGTAAAATGAATCCAAGTTTATTCTTTAAAGACACTGAATGCTCAGCATTGTTTTGATCAGCTCTGTTGATGGAGGAGAATTCGTGAGTTTTGATATGACACTGATGAACAAATTATATTTAAGTACAATTTGCATGTTTCATACTGTCAGTTTTATTTGTACAGTTTAATCTCCAGTTGAGAACATCTGATCTGCACTGCTGGTTAAAATCAATCACAACATCAGCGTTATTTGAGTTATTTCAAGCAAAACTGCATTGTTTCGTCTGCAGAGCAAGTAAGTGCACATTTAGCAGATGTCTTTATATGAGCAGTTGAAGACTCTTACAGTGATTGTCTTTGTTCATTTGTCCATGGATGCTTTAATAGATGACAGCAGCTGTTCTAAAGTAAAATCTTCAAGAATTAAGATTCAAATGGTAATTGATTAATAGTCATTCCCCATTACAGTAAGTCGGGAGTTTGTTTGAGACATTTGGTTTAGCAAGTAAATGAGATCTAAACAAAGAGTGACTATAAAAAATTATAAAAGTATATATATATTAATGCATATAATGCATACATAACAGCAGAATTCAGAAATGTGTTTTATTTATACAAAATTATGTATAAAGTATCACATTATTTATTTCATTTTGTGTGAAAAAATGAATTTTATGCCTACATAATTCAAAATATGAAAATAAAATTTTCAGTAAAAACTGAAAACATTCACAACATAACACTGATAAACTTAATACATCATTAAAAATGTGCAATAAATGTTTTTCCTGATATCTCACCCGATGTTAAACCCTCGTTAGTATACCTATTTAATAAAACTATGTTGTAAGAGAGATTATTTCCTGAAAGCACACAGGGCCAAAAGTACCCATCGTTGAAGAAACATCAATATGTGTTTGAAATAAATAATAAAATAAAATAGTGTTGTTGTTTTTTACATTTGATTAAAATAAAAAAATCAGCATTAACTTATGATCCAAAATCTGTTAGGGTCTTTTGATTTAGTCACTATTATCAGCTACAAATTACTATGAAAATATAATTAAATAATATACAGCATAAAAATGAAATTAAAGAACTAATAAATACACAACAGCATGGAAAAATCAGGAAAAAAACTACAAATTTCACCGCATCACCCTTTAAATGGAAAAACGCTTTTGCAAATCCTAATATTAGCAGAAATATTGCTCTCTCCACACCGAACAGAGAAAAAACAGTCACAAACCCCATTGAGAGCATCACTCCAACAAAACAAAACACGAATAACTTGAAAGCAAACACCAGGGTTGTCCGAGTCTGCATTTGATCTGGTATAATGGAGTAAATAGTGTATAAATGAGCCCCGAATGTGACTCCGGGAGCAGCATGGCACGCTATGAGCACATCTGACCACGTCCGTACACTGAGAGCTGTTCCTACAGTCAGCCCTAGACCAGCTATGAACACTATACTGGGAAATGTGAAGATCATGACTAAAAACATTATGATTCGGTGTCCACGTCGTGAATTGACAAAGTCATGATATGCAGCGGCTACAGTGAAAGTAGAGGATAGGATCAAATTTAAAGGAACAGCAACATCTGGATTGAGGATATTTCTTATAGTGACCATGAAACTAACAAGCACAAATAAGATTTCCGCGAAATGAAAATGTTCACGTGTTATTTTAGTGAAAATGAAGGCAGTGTTCAGTAAAATGAGTAAAATCCATCGTGCAGTTGCTGAATTGTCATGATTTTCAGAAAGCATTTGATTTTCTTCATGCACATCTTGAATGGTTTCTTCTGTTTCTAACTTTTGTGTCAATACTGAGTGAAATCTGTGATCATTGAGCTGAACCAACTTGTCTATTTCCGCTATAAGAGCTGCTCTTTGAGCAGGTTTTGGTTCAGAGTCTCTTATGATGTGAAATCTTCCTCCACATGCGTTGATCATTTCTCCAGCAATCCCTCTGGACGCTCCTGTCAAAGGTTCCTGGTGGTTTTGGAGCAGAAGAACAATGCAGTACTGCAGGACTTCTGCTCCCAGCAGCTCCTGGGCTCGTTTCTCAATATCACACTGTTGTGATTGTTGATCTTCCAGATTCAGGAGCATTAAAACGGCGTGAGGTCCAGGAGACGAGAGAAACAGCGCTGTTGTGAAGGTCTGTCTCGCTGCGTCCTCCTCACAGAGGTTTGGTCCAGTGACCAGCATCATTCTACGAGCCCCGTCTGTAATTACTGGAGTCTTTACAATCTCTCTGTCCTCCTGTCCTCTGTCTTTCCTTCCTGACAGAAGATCTGCAGCACTGAATCTGGACTGACCTCTGACCCCCACAACCAGGATCCTCACTTCATCAATGTCATCATGAGAAGCTGAAATAATGTTTAAAAACCATCATGCAAAGACAGAAAAAAATCTTAAAGGTGTTCTTTAAAAACAAGCCAATCCAAAATACTGATATTAATGAGCAGGTGCATTACCTTCTGCTTGGACAGTGTGAAATAGCAGAATCAGTGTGAAGAGCGAGACGGGTTTTGTGTTGGTCAATTTCATCGTACAACCTAAAGCCAAATAAATGTAGACTGTTACTCAAGTTAGCCTATCCACAAAGAATATAAATAAGGTTTTACTTACAGCCAGTCAGTCTAGAATGTGCATAAGGTTTTACTTACAAACAGTTAGTTTATGAAACGCTTTAAGTGTAACCCTGTCCTTTCTGTTGTTTTGGTAAAACAACTATGCTCCACAAGTCTGCATTCGATGTCAGAGAAGATAGTAAACAAGACTGTTTCTAGTAGGTCGCATATTTCAAGTTTCATTTCCTTTGTTTTAGTGAGACTTAAGTGTGTTAGCGATCGAACGGGTGCCATCTGTGTTGTGTATGAGAAGCATGAAAACGACAAAAGCGGAACGAAACCGCACAACGAAACCGGAAGAAAGCGCAGCGCGAGCTCAGAGTAAATACTGACCGCTGTTCGTCACGTGACCGTCATAAACAGAGCGGTGAGCTCCAGAGTGAAGCAACTGAGACAAGTTCTCCAATAGAAACCCACAAACTACTGATTCATACGAGCTTAAAACCAGATGAAACAGCGCTGAGATTCTCAACATCCCTGACATGTAAAACAGGAGAAACAGTGTGTAGAGATCCGGTTTAAATCCACAAATTACTAACATTTAGAAAGGATTAAGTGTAATGACATAAACTCAAATTACGGTATTATGGCAGAAAGGTGGGGATATTACTAAAACATTATGAATGTGGACGTTTTTTAAAATGGTTTAAAGAAGTAATGTAATTAATCATTGTTTTATTGTAATAAAGTGTAATAACCTTTTTTTTTTTTTGCATTTTTTTATTTACTTTGTTGTAAATAGTGAAAGTATGAAACATCATTATGAGAAACTTAAATATAAAGTGATTTGTAACTGTTTTTTCCAGGAAAATCCAGTTTTGCCCCAAAACTCCTGTCTCACGTGTGATCTTGTGTTAATTATGGAAGGCCGACGGGGCCAAAAGTCTTTAAGCAGAACACGTGGAATGTGACCGTATCAGCACACACTGTCTGTCTGCCTTAATGCAACAGCACAGCAGCCAATTAAATAGCTGTAATTACTGCATATATAAATTAGCTGTAGCTGTAAATTAGCTGAAATTTTTGCGTATGTAAAACAATGTTACACTGATATACATGTATACAGTCAACAGACATCATGTGTACTCATGAAGGATGTAGGAATTGTACACTGATATGCATGTATGCAAACATCAGACAATATATTTTTATACTGCCAGAATGTGTCTCATACAAAAGAGACAATTCAATATTGAGGACAAACATTGCGTGTTGATATGTACAAATCCAATCCATCATCTAAAAATTTTGGCCCTGTCTGCTTCCATATTTATTTCCAGTATCCCCTTCTCGCATGTGTTATGTTTTTAAACATATTTTACTGACCAGACAGAGTTGTCAAAGATTCTTCCTATTGAAAAGTTGGGTAATGTGTGATATCCCCTGACACTGATCTTTTGTGTAATGTGCACACAACAGCAAATAATGGCACCCTCGTCACTCGTGTAGTGTGAGAAGAACAGTTACCCAATGACTTTAAAAATTGTGCAGCGTGACCCCGGCTTAAAATGGAAAATGAAAACTGTAAATTAGTGTGATCACTATAAACAGTAGGAAGAACTGATAAAAAGAAATTGTATTGGATAAAACATTTGCCAAATGTATAAATGTTACTAGTTTTAAAATATATTAAATGGCAAAATAGTATAACAGAGCATTTACTAAAATTCTAGAGTCACTATGCCTATTTAGTTTGTCTTAGTTAACACACACCCCTATTTTGACACTATTTGGTATAAACTTGATGTTATCAACTTGACTTAAAAAGAGAATGGCATCCAGGAGATTTGTAAGTTGCTCAGTTGTGAGGTTTTGTTTTATTTTATTCTCTTCAGGGGTTTTCTGAACTGTATTATCAACATTAAAGAACACAATAGTAATGCTGGATAAAACCAATAATTCTCTGACATTTAGTTTTTGAGGCTCTGATGATGAATTTAAAAAGTTCCAATCGTGACTCCAAAAGCAGCACAGCATGCAGTGAAAACATCAGACAAAGGCCTTATGCTAGTGATTGATTCAATGGTTATTCCTAAACCTACTGTATATATAAACACTGTTCCAAAACAGATCTGGGTTAGCTCTCACAGTGCTCACTATGAACTTTCTTTATCAACTTAGGTGTTGATTGTGAGTTTATGATTAACTCTGGCTGTGAAGCTCAAACTTTCATGTGCAATGCAGCAGCATTCACTTCCCTGCTGAAGTTCAAGAGATCATTATTAAAATATGTGTTTATTTATATCAATAAAATGCAATTAAGTTAATTTATTAGTTCATTAATTTACAGGCCTACAAAAAGCTAAAAAAATGTAGTTTTTTATTTATTTATTTTTTATTACTGGAATTAAGCAATCAATCTGTACCAAGGTATAATACCATAGTATTACCATCACTGTGCCATATACTGTCACAGCAAGCTTTTCGAAAGCTAATTTAAACAATTTTATTTACTTAAAGTTGTTGCATATCTTTGCATTTGTCATAAATTATAGCACATCACTATTAGCCTATTTATAATACTCATTTAGCATACCCCTAAAAGTAATTTCTTAGTAAGAGGGGTCGCAAGATAATGTTCGGAAACAAATAATTTAAAATAATAAATTAAAAATAAAACTCCAACGTGGAGTTGTACTCCAGCATGTTGCCTGCCCAACTAATTAGGTAAGATTACTGTTGAAATTTAAGTAATGAGTAAATTATTATAAAATAATATAACTGTTCTTATATACTGTAATTGTATATATTTGTATATATTTAGAATTTTTTATAAATGTAATATAATTGATGTGTTCCTTTGTGTTGTCATTATGCTATAGGGTGCATGTGTGCCGTTGTGCAAAATATTAGTATACTTTAACCACCTCAGAGGAAAGTGGTGGTCCTGAGGTACTGGGACTGTTATTTTGGGGTTCATGGGCTGAAAAGTTTGGGAACCCCTGATTAGTTGATGCTTTTGCTGTCTCTCCAAATTACTGTTAGAAACCATACAGCAATGCTACATAGAACTAGAACATGGCAAAACCAGTGTAAAACAGTATAAACAATTACATTCTTAAAATTAAAATAACTATTGTAAATACTAATATCTGCAGAATTTAAATATTTTGTAAAAGCTTATTATTTTTTTTTTTTTGTAAGTATTATTCATTGGAGGCATTTGGTTGCATCTACATGAGATAACCTATATAAATTTAATATTAAATGCAAAGTGTAGAAGTATTTTTCTATTGTAATGCATGCACCATAGAAGATTTTGTTATATTTTGTGCAAAATAATGCAATCAATGTTACAATATAATTTGTGTGCATTTAAAAATAGTATGAAATTAGTTTTAGTAACACAATAAATTGGCCATTTCATACCAAAAACTAAAAGAAATAGGAGAATATTTTCTGCCTCTGTATGATGACTAAAAAATGACACTATGATTAATACATTATATATTATTATCCCGCAGATACGTTTTCTATGTTGTTTACACTTTGATTTGAACTAAAACAACGTATCTGTGTGGCGCAGTGGATATTCTCCAAAATGGCACTAGGATGATGCGGAAGAGACTAATTTGTTGAATAAATTCGTTATTTTGGTTTTCTTTGCATACAAAAAGTATTCTCGTAGCTTCGTTAAATTACAGTTGAACCATGGATTATTTTACTGATCTTCTTGCTAGATTTCTGTACCTTGATCGTGGTAGTTACATTGCTGTCTATAAAATATATTAATTTGTGCTCCGAGGAAGTACGGAGGTCCTATGGGTTTCGGAACAACATGAGGCATGAGTTATTAATGAAAGAATTAAATTTTTGGGGTGAACTTACCTCTAAATATCTTTTTTATTTTCAGACATCTTCAAATGATTCAGAATACAGTGGCACGTCTGAACTTCAAGGAGCCCAAAAGAGCCCAGATCACACCTCTCTTTTTCTCACTGCACTGCCTACTGGTAAAAAATTTTTATTTCTATCTTTTGCGGTAGTGTTTCAGAAGGAAATATTAGTTTACATGAATTGTAATAATGCAGTGAGATTTTAGTCTGACAGCAGCCAGTGATCCACATAGAGATCTGATCTGATCATCATCAAAACTTCAGTTGCAAAAGTTGAGGGAAGAATCATATTTACAAGAACATGCCACATTTGAATTCAGGTTATTTTTGATGTGACCATAAAAATAACAAGTGCACATAATATTGCCTCAAAATGAGAACATTTACACCATTATAGAACTTATTTCACAGTGTCACAGTTGTGTTTCTTCGTTTTCCAGATTCAGGGACATTAAAATATTGTGAAGTCCAGGAGACAAGAGAATCTGCTCCTGCTGTCTCGCTGTATCCTCATCAGAGGCTTTCAACTCTTTTATCAGTATAAAAGAACCCAACAGAAAAGCTGGATATTACAAGAAAAAACCAAGCAAGTATTCAGAAAATACTTAAATAAAACTCAATGACTTCTCTAAAATCCGAACAAATGAAGCAATAAACACACAATCACATGGAAACATCACAAAAGTAGGAGGTTAATTAAAGTTTTCTTCATGGACCTTGATATTGTGATCACAATTATTAGCAGAAATATTGTTATTTTCACTCCAAACAGTGTACTGAGTGCAATCACACACAACACTGTGAGTTCAGCACCTACAGCACAAAACAGAAATAACTTGAGTAATTCTTCGACATTCAGTTTTTGGGGCTCTAATGATAAATTTATGAATTCAAAAGCTCCAATCGTGACTCCAACAGCAGCACAGCATGCGGTGAAAACATCAGACAAAGTCCTAATGCTTGCGATGGATCCAAGGGTTACTCCTAAACCCACTGTCAGTGTAAAAAAAATGTAATCTGTAACTTTCTTTTCTTTATCATTTGACTTGCACACTGGTAGATAGTTTATAAGGGCTGCCACAACTGTGGAGCACAGAGCTAAATTTACTGAAAAAACAACATGTGAATTTTGAACGTTTCTTAAAGATTCCATAAATGTCACGAGTCCTGCTAAAGTTGTCACTAAAATGAAGACTGTGCGCTTTTGTTCAGTAGCCAAAACAAATGCAATCAGTGAAATTATCAGACTCCATCCGACCACTCCAAAACTGTCATGCATTGTAGATGAGATCTTACTTTCTCCAAGTTTACCATCTATTTCTTTTAGCCTTTGTAAAAGCTCCAGTCTTTCAGCTTCTAACTGTTGTCTCAATATTGAGTGAAAGCTGTGACAATTGAACCAAACTAACTTGTCTATTTCCGCTATAAGAGTTGCTCTTTGAGCAGGTTTTGTTTCAGAGTCTCTTATGATGTGAAATCTTCCTCCACATGCGTTGATCATTTCTCCAGCAATCCCTCTGGACACTCCTGTCAAAGGTTCCTGGTGGTTTTGGAGCAGAAGAACAATGCAGTACTGCAGGACTTCTGCTCCCAGCAGCTCCTGGGCTCGTTTCTCAATATCACACTGTTGTGATTGTTGTTCTTCCAGATTCAGGAGCATTAAAACGGCGTGAGGTCCAGGAGACGAGAGAAACAGCGCTGTTGTGAAGGTCTGTCTCGCTGCGTCCTCCTCACAGAGGTTTGGTCCAGTGACCAGCATCATTCTACGAGCCCCGTCTGTAATTACTGGAGTCTTTACAATCTCTCTGTCCTCCTGTCCTCCGTCTTTCCTTCCTGACAGAAGATCTGCAGCACTGAATCTGGACTGACCTCTGACCCCCACAACCAGGATCCTCACTTCATCAATGTCATCATGAGAAGCTGAAAGAGAAAGTGAAACTATCATGCAAAGACAGAAAATGGTATAGGAATGCTTGATCTTGTTCAATTGACTTAAGCATTAGCATTCTGCTTGAGCAGATGAAAATTGTAACTTAATGAGAGTATGACAACCAGAAAACTAGGGTTAAATAATAAAGTAAATTCAAAATTCTGTTGCCTATCCGCTTGGGGTAACTGGAATTACAATTGCCTCAGGCACATCATTTTACCATTTTTGTAGCATAAACACCATCAAATTTATGAGAGCTTCAGATCTTCCAGTGTTTCTCTATGGCACTGAAACTTAAAGATGTTTAATTTGCACTCTGAGTGCAATTGATACTCGACTGCCATTGGCTCATCAGCGTTCAAGGGGAGGGGCTTACAGATAGATCAGTTGTTGCTTCTAAAATAATTTGATCTGGATTTGTTTTTTATTTATAATGAGACTAAAATACTGATTCAGAAGAAGGAAAATCATTCAAGGTTTAGAAAGACATCATGATGAATAAATGAAAACAATCATGAGCTACAGGTACACTTTTAATTTGACATTTTTGGTTAAACGTAACGAGCAGGTACATTACCTTCTGTTTGTACAGCTATGGTGTGAAATACCAGAATCAGTGTGAAGAGCGAGATGAGGTTTGTCTTGCTTAGTTTCATTGTACAATCTAATACAATGTAAGCAAATGTAACTTTAAATATCTGTGAATCAAGTTACCCAGATTAACAAAACTAGAAAAATCGTTAATTTTTTTTTTTTATGTTTTTGTTTTTCTTAGAAACACTCTAAAGTATAGTTCTCTTCCTCTCTTCCGTCTCTTCCTTTGCTAAGACAGCTACGCTTGACAAGGATTATTTCTAAAGGAAACCCTAAATTTAGATACCAAACCTGTAAGACAGGTTTTTAGAAACAGCCTAAAGCTAGTGACATTTTTAAGTTAGTGTTTATGGTTTATATAAATATTTGTAAAGTTTAAAATGCCCATGCTTAACAGAAAGTTTCTGCCAGCACTTTTCATTGGTCAAAACACAGTTTTTTGTCCACCAATGTTTTTCACATTCAAGTACAGCATGTAGTTTCTGTTGTTTTAAAATCCCTCTGCACCATTTGTGTGCAACAAAACTAGAAAACAAAACAACAAAACTAGAAAAATTATCTCTGTGAATAACACTGATACAGTTAAAATTAGTGTATTGACTATGTTCACTATTACATCCATCAACAAAACTCTTCGGTTGCTATTAAAATACAGATGATGAACCATAGAGCATAAACATGAACAAAATAAGTAACAAAAACTTGTAAAATGAGAATAGCAATATAAAGCACTGTGACAAATTATATCCAAAAATTCTTCAAACAGTGAACTACCAGTAAAACCGATACAAACTTGGGAGCAAAAATTATTCAGACCAAGTCTGGGAAAAAAAAAATTAAGTTCAGGTTGGCATGAAGCTGGATGAAGGCGTGCCCAGGAGACTACAGGCAGTCATTAAGGCTAAGGTTTGCCTGGTTAAGTATTAATAGTTGTGTAAATATTGTCATACCAACAGCTATCTGAATAATTTTTGGTTGATTGTAATCCATTACATACCTTTCTATCAAAGTTATCTTACTTTATCTATATTAATTTGTTCTGACACAGTTTAACTCTGAGTTCTTGTCATATTTTATTACCATCTTCTAAACCATAGAGAATAAACTGTGATAATATGTAATGTTGAAGTTGTCTGAATAAATGTTGGTCTGACTGTATCTATTTAATAAATTAAGTCAACCAGCTAACATTATACATACTCTTTTGGTTTCTGTACCCAATGTTTAAAAAAATCTACAAATGCAATAAAAATATTGGTATCGGTACTCGGTATCGTCAAGTACCAAAAATAAAAGTATTGTATCGGGCGAGTACTTGAAAAAGTGGTATCGGTGCATCCCTAGTATAAACAATTACATAATAAAAATAAAAATACACTATTATAAATTCTAATATCTGCAGAATTTAAATATTTAGTAAAAGCTTAATATTACTATTAGGTGTGCTCCGATCACGATCGGCCGATCGTTATGCGCATCTCGTCAGTAAAGCCGGTTCTCTAATCAGCGGTTAATTCCATCAGGTGCGTGATTTCACATAGAGCAGCTGTTACTACACAGAGCCATTGTTAACTGAGAAGATGCGCAAATAAACATTCATTTCAGCGTTTATTTGCGCATCTTCTCAGTTAACAACGGCTCTGTGTAGTAACAGCTGCTCTATGTGAAATCACGCACCTGAGGGAATTTACCGCTGATTAGAGAACCGGCTTTACTGACGAGATGCGCATTAAGGATCGGCCGATCGTGAGAGGAGCACCCCTAATTACTATTATTCATTTGAGGCATTTGGTTGGATCTATGTAATGTTAAATGCAAAGTTTAGAAGTATTTTTCTATTGTAATGCATGCACCATAGAAAATGTTGTTATATTTTATGCAATGAGTGTTAAAATATAATTTGTGTGCATTTAAAAATGGTATGAAATTAGTTTTAGTAACACAATAAATTGGCCATTTCATTCCAAAAACTAAATTAAATAGGAGAATATTTTCTACCCCTGTATGATGACTAAAAAAATTACACTGTGATTAATATATGATAAATTAATATCCCACGGCTATATTTTCTATGTTTACGTTTTGATTTGAATAAAAACAACATATCTGGGTGGCACAGCTGACACAGAAGAGCATACGCTGTTTCTGTTCAATGGATACTCTCCAAAATGGCACCAGGGTGACACAGGAGATGAATTGTTGAATAATTTTGTTATTTTTGTTTTCTTTGCATACAAAAAGTATTGTCGTAGCTTTCGTAAAATTACAGTTGAACCCCTGAGGTCATAAGGATTATTAGTTATTAGTTGCATTGCTGTCGACGGAGGGTCAGAGAGCTCTCAGAATTAATCAAAAACATCTTAATTTGTGCTCTGAAGAAGTACGGAGGTCTTACGGGTTTGGAACGACATGAGGGTGAATAATTAATGACAGAATTTTCCTTTTTGGGTGAACTAACCCTCTAACTGGACTTTAATAATGCGCGTTCAGACCTCCTCAAATGATTCAGAATACAGCAGCACGTCTGACCAACACAAATGCAATCAGTGAAATTAACAAACTCCATCCGACCACTCCGAAACTGTCATACATTGCAGATGAGATCTTACTTTTTCCAAGTTTACCATCTATTTCTTTTAGCCTTTGTAAAAGCTCCAGTCTTTCAGTTTCTAACTGTTGTCTCAATACTGAGTGAAATCTGTGATCATTGAGCCAAACTAACTTGTCTATTTCTGCTATAAGAGTTGTTCTTTGAGCAGGTTTTGGTTCAGAGTCTCTTATGATGTGAAATCTTCCTCCACATGCGTTGATCATTTCTCCAGCAATCCCTCTGGACGCTCCTGTCAAAGGTTCCTGGTGGTTTTGGAGCAGAAGAACAATGCAGTACTGCAGGACTTCTGCTCCCAGCAGCTCCTGGGCTCGTTTCTCAATATCACACTGTTGTGATTGTTGTTCTTCCAGATTCAGGAGCATTAAAACGGCGTGAGGTCCAGGAGACGAGAGAAACAGCGCTGTTGTGAAGGTCTGTCTCGCTGCGTCCTCCTCACAGAGGTTTGGTCCAGTGACCAGCATCATTCTACGAGCCCCGTCTGTAATTACTGGAGTCTTTACAATCTCTCTGTCCTCCTGTCCTCCGTCTTTCCTTCCTGACAGAAGATCTGCAGCACTGAATCTGGACTGACCTCTGACCCCCACAACCAGGATCCTCACTTCATCAATGTCATCATGAGAAGCTGAAATAATGTTTAAAAACCATCATTCAAAGACAGAAAATGGGATATGAATACTTGATCTTGTGCAATTGACCTAAGCATTAGCATTCTGCTTAAGCAGATGAAAATTGTAACTTAATGAGAGTATGACAACCAGAAAATGAGGGTTAAATAATCAAATAAATTCAAAATTCTGTTGCCTATCCGCTTGGGGTAACTGGAATCAGTGTTACAATTGCCCCAGGCACATCATTTTACCATTTTAGTAGCATAAACACCAAATAATTAAGAGCTTCAGATCATCCAATGTTTCTCTATGGCACTGAAACTTAAAGATGTTTAATTTGCACTCCAAGTGCAATTGATACTCGACTGCCATTGGCTCATCAGCGTTCAAGGGGAGGGGCTTACAGATAGACCAAATGTCATACACTTGCAATGAAGCTAAAAATATAAACAACTACACCATTATGTTGATATCCTATATTTTTACAATAAAACTTACGACAAACATGTCTTCTAATATCCTCAGTTGTTGCGTATTACAAACTACTTGTGACTGGATTTGTGCTCCAGGGCCACATTTCTATTGACTGTAAAGTTACATAAAAATTTTTTAGCAGACAGATATTCACATGGTTATGATTCAGCCTACTAATGCAATATAGTGTGTTCAGTATGAGCACACTAAGCCATATATTTGACATTTACCATGAGGCAATCACCCATCTGCTTTTCTCATTGTGAGGCCTTGCAAACATTTACGTCATATTCACAATCTGCCGCAAATAATCTTTAAAGAATTATGACTCCAGATTCTCATGCGTAAGTTTCTTTGAGCAATATGTTCTTCAGATTGACCCATTTTTATTCATCTCTGGTTGTCTTGGACATCGTTTTGAGACCAGACTGTTCTGCCATGTTTGTTCAGGATAGTGTTGTCAACTCCTTCAGACCCGAGGGCAACGTAAACCTCTCTCTTCATCGCCTTATCTTCCAGACATCCGTGCTGTTGGCCAAGGTCAAGATGTCGTCTTTGCTGTAAGTGCAACATCATATATTTTTGCTGTTTGTGTTGGGGTGTTCGCTTATGCTATGATCCAAACCAAACCCTAAAGGGTTTCGCGTTCAGATCCAATTTTATTTGCTTGAACTGGAGTGATTTAAAAGCTCAGTGTCATGCATTAAAACAACTGTAAATCTCAAGCTGCGAGCCAAGATGTTATCTTTCAGTGCTTCTGTAGAAAAACCAAAATGTCTAGACCTTGAAATTTTCCCTCTAGAAATGAATGAGAAGAATTTCCTTTCCACAGTTGCATCTTCTGACTTAACCACAGCACTGAAGTGGAGACTCAGCACGGGTCTCGCTTTCTGCTTATTTCATTTCCAGGACTTTCACAGAGAACTGGGTTGGCCAGAAAACAAACTCTACATCACTTTAGAGCATGGATTCACAAAGACTGTTTGTCTGCCTTACTCCTTATTACATATTAAATATTAGCTTGAAGTCATCCTGAGATTTTAAGTTCATCCAAAAATGAAAATGTGCTGAAAACTGACTTACTCCCAGGCCATCCAAGATGTAGATTAGCTGTTTCACCACCAGATTTGAAGAAATGTAGCATGACATCACTTGCTCAGCAATGGAAGCACTGCAGTGAATGGGTGCCGTCAGAATGAGAGTCCAAACAGCTGATAAAAACATCACAATAATCCACAGCACTCCAGTCCATCAGCTAATATCTTGAGAAGAGAAAAGCTGTATGTTTGTAAGAAACAAATCCATCATTAAAGGGTTTTACCGTTCTTGCAAACGCCAACATTGGCATCGTTACTGCTCCCAAAGCTGTTTGGCTCTCCATTTGTCATCTTATTTAGAGAGCCGGTCATACATGACTCTGTTTGTGGCAGTTTCACGGCTCTACAGGTAGCAGATTTTGTCATTTGGCTCGGACACGGGTGGCTGATCATGGAGTTTGCAGACACCTTTTATCCAGTCGAAGGAGGAAAAAATATGGATGATAATTGAGCAGCCATCAGTTAGGTGGAAAAATAGACTCCTTCCTTTCGACTTCTCAATCTTAGCCCTTGAACTTTTCACCCATAAATGACTATTTACTCACCCTCATATCATTTTCTAAATGTGAAATATTACAGGACAAATGTTAAACAAGCTTTATGCATTGAAAGTTTAGGGACATTCAATTCTGCACCCTTGCTTTAGAAGACATTGAACATTGTGCAGCATTTGGATTATTGTTATGAATGGTATGAACTGTATGGATTTGGTGTTCTTGCTGATACTACATTTGATAGAGTATCATGATATTGTTTGTAAGAAATGGTATCAATGTTATCAAAAACAGTAGCATTATCACTAGTACACAGAGCAAGTGCACTGCAGAATTAAACTAAGACACTAAGAATATAGCATTTCTTTCAGTTTCAGTAGTTAACCTTTCACAAAGCCATGCTAAAACTTTCAATAAAGCACTCGGCAAAGTTCATATCATATAGCACTGGTACCTAAAGAAATCTATCACAGTATGTTTGCATGAATAATCAACAAATAATAAAATCAACCGTCTAATTTAACAATGTCCATCCCCTTAAATGAGAGAATATCTTTTACAAACATCTACATGTCTGTCTCTTTTAAAGTTTAGATGTACTGTATATATTGAATTATTACAATTAATGGCAAAATGAAAGCTTGGGAATGTAAAATGATATATCCTATTGACACACTACAGCAAAAGATAGTAATAAATGGCTTAAAACCTTAATTTTTGGTGAAGAAACTAATGGCACAAGACTTTTGCACAGTATAGTATGTAGCTTGTTTGGTTGTTGTTAGAACAGGTAGTTTTTTCTTGCATTTTCTGTGCACATTTTGGGAGAAAATGTGTAAAGGATTCAACCATTTTGTTTGTAGGTCAAGCGACTAACATGAACTTCCATGAACCAAAAAAAAAAAAACGAACACCTACCTTGGTGAATGGCGTGAAATCTTAAGGCAACTGTGAAGGTGAGTTTGTTCCTCTGTTGCCTGGAGTCTTTAACAGTTGCTTATCCGTCAGTTTGACAATTACTTGCCCGTGACAGTGAGGCAATTGAAAGTCAATTTCAGCGAGAGTAACACCTCTCTGTCTGAAGATGTGGGGCGGGAGGTAATATTGACTTTTCCTACAGCTGCGATTTCATCTCCATAAAAGAAACCGCTGACCGTTTGATCAATATTTATCACTTTTACAGCTTTGCATACAAAGACGCAGGAAACGAAAAAGAGACATAAATCGCAGTGTCAGGCTGGTAGTTTGTTGAATCAAGACAGGGAGATCTGAAATTCTAATATAGCATCCAGAGTGTTTGAAACGTTGCTATGTGATCGCCACAATGTTTTGAGTGATTGCTAAGGTATTTTGGTGTATTTTTGCATGGCCTTGTCAGCTTTCATTGTTGAACGAATCACACATTTCAAGCAGCCCAGAGGAAGTCCGTTCAATTGTCCTGGGATTTTTCACACGGTCAGGTCACATATCTGGGATATGTGAATCGTAGCTCATTTATTTCAACCTTATCTTTCTACCCCACGAAAGTACATCCAGAACTTTGAGCAATTCAATTAAGCACTGAAGTCTCCTGTATTTAAAAGATCCGTCTCCTTGCAGATTTTGGACAGTATTATTGTGTTTGTTCTTAAGTTAAGCAGGCAGCAGGTCAACTCTTCTAATGCTGACATTCTTTGAACTTGATATTGTTCGTTAGAATGATGTGTGGAATCCTAAGAAACGGCTTTGCTGCCAATTTGGACCAATTACGAGCATCAGCCGTGTCAAAGTGAGTCAGCACAGCGTGGTGTCATATGACTCAGCTCCAGCGGATCAGATGTTGTTCTCGTGTTTGGTTTGGCTGTACTAATCACGATTTTGATAAAATACCTTTGTAGTGCATTTTTCACAAAATAAGTGTGACTTTTCATATTACCGTTTAAACTGAAATGATTGGCACACCGTGAAACTCACGAAAATGGTCCAGAAATTTCCAGGCCATATTAAGAAAGGCTTTATTTTTCTGGCATTTAATAAAAGTTCTACATTTCACTTTTCAAACCCTCAAATAAACATGTTCTCAGTACGTGTACTATAATATAACGGGGAAGTACAATTGTTTAATGCTAGTACGTTTGACTGATTTGTTACAGTGATTTTATTTCCCTTCCACCTGATGGCGTCTATAAAGAGTGTGGCATTTCTGCATTTACACCCAATTCAAGTTGGTTCTGTGTTTCTACACTGATTTAATGTGAATGCGTTCAACACTAGCTACATTTTTCAGGGTTTAATTGGGTTGTAAAATGCGATTGTACTGATTCTGGTTCTTCTGCTGTAACCTTTTTGTTTCTTGTGATCTAATTATAGACGCTCAAAGCAGAAAGGGAACACAGAGACCTTCATCATTTTTGACCCATTGATAATCAAATTAGTTCAGTGCACATCTGGTGACTAAGAGAGGACGATTGGCATCAGAGGGTCGTTTTATCTTTTGCTCTGTTTAATTAAAATATAACATCCCTGAAAGCCTGTTTGAATATGAGAGGCCAGTTTTTCTTTATGATACAAATCCCCTTTAATGCAACATAGCTTAATAAGATGGTGACTCATACTTTAATACCTCAGTAACACCAGTGACAATAGAAAATCAAATCAATTTGCCATTATAGATAATCGATTTTGCATAATTCAAGTATCACTGGGATGAGGGTTTAATGAATTTACATTTCTCACAATTATTGCT
Source organism: Carassius gibelio (assembly GCF_023724105.1). Taxonomy (NCBI): domain Eukaryota; kingdom Metazoa; phylum Chordata; class Actinopteri; order Cypriniformes; family Cyprinidae; genus Carassius; species Carassius gibelio. The sequence goes on from NC_068420.1 coordinate 4,023,138, forward strand.
TTGGGACATTGACATACTGACTTCCAGTGGGTGAGTTCACTGAACAATTACACAACTTTAGCATGCTTTTCAGTGCAGTGTTTTTATTTTTATTTTTTTTTATCCCAAAATGTACATTTTCTGAAAATGTCTTCACCTTCAGGTCATTCAGTATGCAGATGGGTTTGTTTCTTCATCAAATTAGGGAAAGCATTTTGTCACTTCCTCAGCAATGGATGCTCTGCAGTGAATGGGTGCCGTCAGAATGAGAGTCCAAACAGCAGATAGAAACATCACAATAATCCAGAAGTAATCCATGAGTTAAAGTCTTGAAAAGAGAAAAGCTGATTAAGTCATTTTAACTTTTATCCAATGCCTTTTGGTGAGTTTACAATCCATAATAATGCTTAACCCAGTGAATAAGTCCATCTCCTTCACCCACATACTTGCTTAGAAGAGTTTTTGCTTGTTAACGGTGCTTGATCTGTGCAGATTTCTCTCCTGATTCAGACCAGACCACTTTTTAAGTGAAGGAAGCAATCTTATGGATTATGTCCCCATGTTTTAGCTAGAAGCAACAGTTTAGAGTTAAAATCATACTTACAAACATAGCTTTTCTCTTCACAAAATGTAAACTGACTTGTGGATTATTGTGATGTTTTTATCAGCTGTTTGGGCTCTCATTCTGACGGCACCCATTCACTGCTGATGATCCTTTGCTGAGCAAGTGATGCAATGCTACATTTCTCCAAATCTAATGAACACATCTACATCTTCAATGTCCTGACAGTGAGTACAGTAAATGTCAGCATATTTTCATTTTTGGGTGAACTATTCCTTTAAAGGTGAAAAAAGGGTCTTCTAAGGACTGCTCACCAAAACCTTTTGAATCCTGTGCTGAAACTGAACCCTTTTAAGCATGTAATGCAATAAAAATTTTAGATAATCTAAACAGAGGTTTACATTTACATTTGTACTTCACATACAGCATGAAAATATCACATTGTGTGCATCAGAAGCATTATTGAGGGTTGAATGTAAAGAGGCAGTCAAGTGCATCACTGTGACAGCGCTGATTGGGTGACATTTCAAGGAGGTGTAACACGGCACCCTAACAAGAGACTAGACCTGCATTAATGAGCCTTAACCATCATTATGACAGCTCATAAATGTGATTGATAATCCAAGGGGAATGTGGGAAATTTTTCATTAAATTAATAGATGTTTCTATCACAATAGCCACATGCCTCTGCCATTATTGATTGAATGATTTTTCTAGATTAGGATTGTGCAACATTTTATTTATTTTTCTCGATCCAAGCGCAGAATGTCGGTGCATTTCACAGGAAGATACGCTGTGCACCCAACTGAATACCTGAAGGATCCCAAAAACTCTCTTATCGCCTCTTGACCAGGCATCTGTTTATATAACATATATTGGACTTTTAATGATGAGCATGCCTCATGCAGCACAACCAGTCCAAAGATGTGTCCGGTTGAATGAAAACAAGTTTTCCAGAAGCTGATGATCACTTCCCAGCCTTCCAGTCTTCAGTTAATGGCACTGCTGCAATGCATTGTATAGTCTTGACTATAATTCAGCGTAGGTTGAGGAATGCTGAGTGAATCTGGTTTGGCGGTATATCTCAGAAAAACAAAGCAAATGCCAAGTCATGCAATAGTGGTCAGTATTAAACACAAAATATGCAGTACCATTCTTAGAAGCAGTATATATTGTAACGTTCCAATCACAGGATTTTTGTGAACTTTTATTAAAACATGGTGCATTTGAGTGTTTCTGATATTATCCTTTTGATTCCAGTATTAGAAAAACTCTCCTTTTAATGTTTCTAGACTCGGAGGCACACTACCACAAAGAATGTATCTTTATATTGTTGTTTTAGTATAGCAAGAATAAAAAAAGGAACTTAACATCATATCAATTAACCCTTGAAAACCCTTTTTAACACATTACAGAATGAAATTACACCTGCAATCAAGCTTGTGTAACTAGACGAGTACACTACGTGCCTAATAAACAGGCATCCTGTAAAAATAACATGTTGCTGTCATATAGCATATTTTCTTCATTATCCTTGTGCATTTTTTAGGGTTTTTACATCGTGAATTCCTAGGCTGTCTGGGGAATTGAACTTTATCTGGGATCTTGGCCAGACCAGAAGAAGAGGAATTATCAGATAAGCTCGCTGATGACTTTATAATGGACATGGGAAGTAGATCCTATAAAGAGCAATTAGAAATAACACAAAGCTACAGCGTGGTCATTAGAGTTTTTCAAAATCTCTTAATAATAATGAGAGATCTGATTCACTGATTATTATAACAAAGTTTAGGTAGATTTAATGTGGAAATGGCAGAATAAAATACATTTCAACATTTTAATTGCTCAAAGAAGAAGAAACTATTATTTGTTTATTATATAGATTTACTTTTACTGAGATGTCACTCCTGTCATAGACCAAATCATTGCACAATGGCTGTGTTTGCAATCTGACTGATTAGATACTCAGCTAAAAAAAGAAAGTTATGTTAAAAAAATTATGTTCATTCTGAATGTTCTCAAGAATGTTTTAAAAACTTCTTTTGTTATTGGAACGTTAAGGGAACATTATATTTTATGTTTTAGCAAACATGGGAAAGTTATTTTTAAATGTTCTCTGAACATTCTGTAGTAACATAAAAAAAGATGAACATTCCAATTTAAATGTAACTTTGAAAGATAACTTTGAACGGACATTCTATTAAGTCAAGTCAAGTCACCTTTATTTATACAGCGCTTTAAACAAAATACATTGCGTCAAAGCACTGAACAACATTCATTAGGAAAACAGTGTCTCAATAATGCAAAATGATAGTTAAAGGCAGTTCATTATTGAATTCAGTGATGTCATCATCTCTGTTCAGTTTAAATAGTGTCTGTGCATTTATTTGCAATCAAGTCAATGATATCGCTGTAGATGAAGTGACCCCAACTAAGCAAGCCAGAGGCGACAGCGGCAAGGAATTTCATTAACAATACTGAACATTAGCTGAATTTCTGGGACTGTTCCTTGTTAGTTATTCCGGCACTGGTCAAAGCTGTAATTACACAATGTTTTTCTTTAAGTTTAAATCTCGCAGTTCTGACTTTTTCACAGAATTGTGTTATACAGTATAAATGTGAAATTCTGAAATGTTTTTGAGTATTGCTTAATATAAATGTTAAAACGTTAAGTTTACATTATGTTACATTAACTGTTTTTCTCAGAACTGCATGATACTGTAAACTCAATTCTGGATTTTTTCAAAGAATTGTGAAATAAAAACTTGCAATATCTAGTTGCAGTCAGAATTGTGCAATATAATGTCCCATTTAAAGACTTTTTCTTGCAATTGTGTGTTTTTATCTTCTCAAAATTGTGACTATTTCTCAGAATCGGGTGATAAAAACTCACAATTGTGAAAAAAAAAACAGTTTTGTAAGAAAAAAGTCACAACTACCTTTTTTTACATTTTAGTCAGTGGTGAAAACGGGCTTCCATTGGCACTTTACATTTGGCAAGTTTTTCAAACATTGTTTTAAATTTAGTTCTAGATTATTTTATAGTTTGTACATCAACTTTCTTAGATTTAGATTAACATTGCGCTAAAGTAATCCACATGCCTTTCAAGAGACAACCAATCCTGAACTTTAACTGCCTCCTGCGCCCAATCAAAGCAGAGACATGTGGACAACGGTACACCTAATCCATTATACATCAACATCTGTCTCAAGATCAGATGAGGAGCACAAGGAGCATCAATAAATCAGTGTGAATCTGGCCTGTAGTGGCTGAACACATGTTATAGGTGAAAAGGACACCGCTTTGGCAAAACGACAAGTCGAGTAAGATTAACAGTGCAGGGATCCACACAGAAGGAAAACTGTGGAGAGAATCCAAGAGAGCTGAATCTGCATTTACACACACACTGATGACCAGAGATGTTTAAACATCCTGAAACCCAGAGATTTTCCATGTGTTGACTCTAAACTGCTTTGCAGACTGCAAGAAATGGGCCACAGGACACGAGGAGTGAATGCACCTGGAGTATAAAAGGAGGACACAGGCCACTCGGAGACAAACTAATGAGAGAAATCCAACTCTCAACTGTAAGGAATTGCAATTACCTGAGGATAACAATTCTGTCTTCATTTACTCTCCCTCATGACTTTCTTCCATGAATGACAACATAAAAATACTGCTTTTGAACTGGAAAGAGGTTAGTGATTTACAAACTGATCCAGGCACCATAAAAACTGCTATTAAAGAATAATAACAGTTGTCCATTTGACCTGTACACTCGTAAATTATATATATAAAATTCTAAAATAATATATTTTATTTTATTTTTTTTACACGTTTTTATTTTGTAATAATCTACCCCTCTGGCATCACCATCTACTTTCCTTTAAATATTAACAGTAATGTTTAAGAGAACTTCTAAATGGTTTGCATTAGCGTGTTTTGCGAGATTAGACACATTAGTCTCTCTGTGTGAAAGTCTGCTATTATCTGCCATTCAACTAAACTGAGCTGAATAATGATACTATTATCTTTTGTGCAGCTTAAATCGAATGTTTCATAATTGATGAATTTTACAACATTAGCATTGTAATGTTAGCTTATGTGACTCTGCATTGGAACAACCTGTACTTTATAAAGCGCTATATAAATATATGTGATTTGGCTTGACGACGTGAACGCTGAAACTTCTTCCCCTCAGGTTCTCATTCTGACCTGACGTGCCTCATGAAGAAAACATGTCTGCAGATATACATATTTGTGCAATATGGGTTGTGCAACATACTGTATGCTGCACATACAGAATAGAATAACATCCTGCATGAAGCAATATGCACTGTACGAACAGAAAGCTTGGTTACATCATTCCACAAGAGTGATATGAAAACACATTGTCATTTATTATCTCAAATTTCTAATGAACAATAAAACAAAATGATGGAAAGCCACAGTTGTGAAAGCAATCCTGAGAGAAGATCTGAACCACAATGACATAAAAACATCACCAGAATGATGATGATGATGATCGCTCAAGTGACGTTTCCACTTGAGAGCATGTTTTATGACTTGCATTCAGCAGACATCTTCTGAGCGTTCTTGTGAAACACTTGACATTCAATTGTTTTAGTTTGTTCCTCACAGCCATGACCTCCAGTCGCCCGGTGAATTGGTTTTCTCCAGGAAGGGGATCATTCGCCTGTCATGTCACTGTTAAATCCCAAGTCGAAGTCCGCACGACCACAGGCCTGAATTCCACAGTCCTGGTTGAAATACTTTGTGATCTGTGAGGGAACAAAGAGGTCAAATTCTCTGGTCTGGTCGGGACCTATTTCAGTATCTAGAAACAAATAAACCAGCAGGAGCCGTGCAGTTAGACATGCAGCTATTAACTCAGGTGATTACTGAACTCTAGCTGTGACTCTGTTTTTCATTTAATAATAAAGCTTAAATGCATGATTGGACTCTAGTTAACGTCTACGTTAATATCCTAATTGTTGTATTAAAGGGGTCATATGATGCAATTTTTCCTTTCTCTTTGGAGTGTTGCAAGCTCTTGGTGCAAAAAGAAAATCTGTGAAGTTGCAAAGACTAAAGTCTCAAACGCAAAAAGTAGTGGTGGGCATAGATTAATTTTTTAAATCTAGATTAATCTCACTGTGATCTTGAAATTAATCTAGATTAAAATGGCTCATTCGAATTCTGCTGAAGGCATTCAGAATATATGTTACCCAAATAAAATTGACAAACAGTAAGTCTTTGAGAAGGGGTTTATCAAGCTAGATAGTGCATTAGAAAAGGGGCTCATCTCCTGTTTCCAAAATGCATCACAAAGTGCTTGAAAAAGCTGTAAACTAATTCCACATTGCACAAGGTGCAAACAACCTTACGCCTGTTTCACACATACTCCGTCTGCAGTGCGTATGCGTTGCATATTTTTTTACGCACCCATGTTAACGTATTCCAGTTGCGTCCCAGGAGCGTTGCGTGAAAGCTGGGGTCAGCGGGGACCCGGTGAAGGTTGTACCAGTGGACCCTGTTTGAAATTGTTTAATTTGTATGTTCGTTTATTTTTATTTCTTTGTGCTATTTACACAATGTTTACGTTTTTTTCAAGTTTGTATGTGTCAAGGTACAGAAACCAAATAATTAAAGGTAAAACGGCACTGCATAGTCTTCAATGTAAAAATGAAATATACAATCAAACCTACATTTATTCAGACACATTCAACATATCTCACATTATTACAGTTTTGCTATATATATAAAATAATATATCTGGTGTGTGAATAATTTTTGGTTTGACTGTTAAAACTACAAAGTAATTCAGTCCAGAGCAGTGAGTGATTTTCATTTTAATTTTCTATCATTAACATTACTGCAGCCAGTCGCTAAATTAGGTGCGGTCCCTTTAAGAGACGATGAACGCATCCAATATATTACACATCCCATTTTTTCCTCAACTGTTTACTTTCACTTCAGAAATAACTGACAGTTTTTTTGCGCATAATTTCCAAGGTGGATATTTTGATATATTTCATATGTATTTGTCGGCACAAGATCAAAAATAAGCAAAT
>NC_068420.1:4034753-4062253 GCF_023724105.1 Carassius gibelio
TGGAGGAATGATGCTGGAAATTCAGCTTTGCATCACAGGAATAAATTATTATTTTAAAGTATATTCAAATAGAAAACTATTATTTTAAGCTTTAATAATATTTCACAATATTACTGTTTTTTCCTGTATTTTTGATCAAATAAATGCAGGCTTGATGAGCAGAAGAAACTTCTTTAAAAAATATTAAAAATAGAAACTTAGAAAATTTGAAAATTTGAAACTTGAAACGTTCATATTTACATAATCATTACAGCACAAAAGTTTGTGGACAAGGTTAAAAATAATTTCCTGTTCTAGTTTATGAACATACAGGTCAACATTTGTAGTTTGATTTCCTAGAAAAATATAAAGCCAATCACATTCATCAACAGCTTGACACGTCTATGCTGATCTGACCAATAACATAAGTTTGGGGCGGGGCCATCTGTGAGTCAACCAATGGCAGATGTGGTAAGTGTTTTTTTTTTCAGTTCTGTTTGGTGACACTACACTGTTTACCTTCAAAAATTATATTGCCTGATATTCACTGATATTGCCTACTTCTATCCATAAAGCAAGTCCATTTTCAGACTCTCAAAAGAAACAAATAAATTTGCTCAAAGGCGATTATTTATCATCGACTGTGTTCATCTCTCTGGGTTTGTTATGTTTAGGTGACATCATTCCTAAAAGAGAGTTTTAGATTTCCACGCCAATTTCCAAGTTGCATGTCCAATGTCAACTGGCATAACGTTCTTTTTCCAAGTAGAACATTGGAAATTCTAATTACGCCGAACTAGTTCCAAGCTGAATGGAATGCCAAATGACTTCATGCATCCACTAAAATCAACCTGACATCCACTGAATTAAAGCTATTGCAAAAATGGCCAAAAATGCAACACTTGCTTTGTTCGTTTTATATTCAGGCACTTTAAAATGTGTCTATAAATTAAAATAATAAATTCTTGATAATAAAATATGTCTGCCTATATTAAAAAGTTTCCTTTTTTAGAATAGCTTACCACTTGCACGCACTCAGAAAGTCTTCCAGTTTTGTGGATATTCTCACAAAGACCGATAATCGCACAGAAAACTGAGAGGCCACACATAATTTGAACACTGGGTCAATTCAAATTTGAGAAATAATTTTCTCAACATTTCAGCATTGTATTAACTACTCATTTAGTATCTTAAATGATCACTCAGACTGATTTTATGGTAACAAGTTAATAACATTTGTAACGCATCACAGTAACACAGGCATTTGCATCGTTTGTTTCTGATATGTTCGGTTACATTACTAACTGCAATTTTTGTCATATTATTTGGAAAAACAAACTACAATTTGTTAGTTATCTACCCAGCTCTAAGTTAATATTTGGTGGATTTTAAAGCAAGTCTCTGTTTAATATTCCATATATTTCAAGAATAAATATCTAAGAGTTCAGAAGCTTTATTCAAGAAATGAAAGCTATTTATTGTTTCACCGTCTTGCACAGGGGTTTCATCCATGATATATAGTATCTATGTGAATATGATAGTGATCAAATCAGCCCTGATTCTTCAGTGATCTTGGTACCATCCAAACTGTCAGCAAGTTTGGGCAAATTTATCCATCACTAAAAAAATGCTTTGAACTCATTTCCCATAATGTTTTATGTCTGTACATCTGGATTACTTCCACATGTGGTTTTCAAATATCAGGTGTCAGTCACAGAGTTACATAACCGTTCATATACATGCATGTTATATAAGGTCTGTATCTGTTAGAGATAATAAAATCTACATCTTTGTTTGCAAAGCTGTGCGTATATCACAAAAGAAGCCCGTCTTTAATAGATATATAAAACTTATGTAACAGACCCATTTCTGAACTGAGTTTTATGGGTCGATATGCGTGTCTCACAGGTCTCATAAAAGCCTACATCTGATTTCTGATTTTAATATAAAACGGTCATCAAACCAGGTTTAATGATAGAGGGCAATAAAGGTGAAATTCCCATTCGTTCTCACCGTATATATATTTATTCCGTGTATAGAATTACCACTATAAATCCCAAAATGTATAGACCAATTATGAAAGTTAATCTTATCTTGGAAACAGAGATGAGCTCATTAGTGATTCCCATAACACATGAAGAATAATCTAATCTAGTCTCTCAGCTCTCAAAGTGCTTGTATTATGAAGTTAATGTCAAGTATCTTGAATGTTACTCACTTACATGGTTTTCCTCCTTCAGTTTTAAGCCATTTACAGCTATTCATGAAAGTAATTAAGTAGTTCTTTTCCTCATTATTAAAAAAGTTAAAACGCTTAAGAAATCTTATACCATACAGATCAGAATGTCTGTGTGTAAATATTCATTTAAAAAATTTAATTGTAATATTTTTCTTATAGAAATCTCCATGTTTGTCATTGAGATTTTTTATTTATTTATTTATTTATTTTATTAATTTTTTTTATTTTTTTTGCTTTGTTTTGCTCTGCTTAATTTTGGGGCATCTCCCCATTTATTGTAATAATTGTACGATTTTTTTGTATGAAACATACATGAAAGCATGTCATTAATTTTCACATAACATCTCAGAATTTATATCAGAATTGTAAATATACTTTATTTTTTTATTTACCTTATTTAATTGAATAAATCTCTTAATTTAATTGATTACCTTATTAAATTCACTAATTCACAAGTTGCAGTGATTAATGGAATAAAGTAGTCCATTTTCCAAATAAACAAGTTGGATATACTCTAAGAAATCTTACACCATCCAGAAACAGATGTCTGTGATTTGTGGGCATTTGTTTAGTTAGCCATTTTAATGTGTAGATTTTTCTTCATAGAATTTTCCATTCAGATAAGAAAGATAATGAAATAAAATAATGAATCCCATCAGACTAATATGAAAGACACTTCATATGAAAGCATGTCATAGATTCTTGCATAAGATTTCAGAATAAAGTGGCCAGAGGTTTACAGTGTTGCAGGAGCGGTTTCTCACACCGCTTCATTAGATAACATGATAATTGAGTCCCGTTGATTTCACGATCCCTCTCCGAGGTAAACTTCTGACCATCTGATTTGGATTTTTGTGATTAGTTTTTTATTAGACTTTCTGGATCTCGACATTATAAAAACAAGTTTTCAGCTGCCAACTCTTGAACTTAGCAGAAACATACGTGGCGGCTGAGGGTCTACAGTGTTTCTTCAGCGTTAGCGATCTTCCCTTCAGACTTTCAGTTTTTCCAACATGCGTTCCCACAGGAAAGACTAAGGACAAATAAGATTAATTTACGGTGTGAATTAATGAAAACAAAACTCAGAACAAGCTGAGATTTTTCCAGTTGTATGTAATGTCCCGCTCCACATGCTGCTTCTTTAATATCCTTTTCAGCTCGGCGTGTGTCAAAACATGGATGTCAGTTGAGTTGCAAACAGTGTTGAGGGCTGACTTCAGGTCTCTGTGTGTTTTTCTTGGTGCATTGCTATGCAGTGTCACTGCTTTTCTTACTTAGATGTTTTGTCTAGTTTCACACCAAAATATCTAACAATTCTTCAATCAAAAATGATTTTATAGGCAAGTAAAAAAATTTGTCTTGTTTAAAAAAAAAGTAAAAATTAAGTGACTTAATAATATTTTGTATTTATTATTTTGCTTGTTTCAAGCAAAAACTCACTTAATTTGGACTTGTTTTGTTGTTATTGTTTAAAAAAAAAAATATATATATTTTACTTCTTGATTTAAGGATTTTTTTATATTTTGGCTGTAAACAACACACTTTTTTTTTTTTATGAAAAGCATTTTTTGAAGTGTAGTGTGTTCTAGATGGTTATATATGGGATATGTTGTTGCTGGAGTGTTCTGGGTTTTCTTTTCTCAAACTATACTGTGACACCAAAATCAAATATGTTTTATATGTTCAGAAATATGTTTTTTCTCGCATCACATGGGATTGCATCCATGCTAGCAGTACAGAGGCTTTCTTTGCAAGTGTAAGTGGTTTGTGACAAATAGCCGTGTCGAATTCTGGAACACTGTATTGCACAAACTCTCTCGTTCTCATTACGTAAGTAAAACATATTAGGACAAGCCTCTAGAGTGCAATTCAACAGGCTCAGACACACGTGCCAGCACTGGCACATGCAGGGTCAAACATTAGCCATGAGCAATAAGAGTCAGAGAGATCGTTATACGGATTTATTTGATTTAGTTGTTTATTTTATAAACGTAGAAATCATTTGCATCTGCATGCCAAACGTCTTAGTAGTGATTAGTAGTGATTCTTTAGAGTCACGCAGCCTGTTTTATTTAGTTATGAGCTGCATTAAAGTCAAACACAAGCTGGATGCTGCAGAGTAAAAAAAATTTATAGAAGAGGATAATTAGGAAAATTAAGGAAAGTCTGAGAGGATTGTAAAAGAGAAACATAATGGAAAGTTGTTAATACAAGCAACTGAAAAACTAAATAATAAGAGACGCATGTGCAACCTGACCATGTTCATGTCTGTATGTAAGTAAAAAAAATAATGAAATAGAATAAAATTCAGCTAAAATATGCTCAACACTGCAGTCTGCAATAAATATGAATATAACCTCAGTTTTCAGGCTGTTGTCAGGGCATTTTTACTAGAGCGCTATGAGTGTTTCCTAGACCAACTGTACTATCTCCTTAAAAGATACATTATTTGAGGAATAATTAATGTGTGGAGCACAAACGGTTCAGGACGCCACACTGATGCTTCATACAGAAACCTAAGGAGGAGTAATAGTAATAATCATTCTTGACTGAGCAAAAACCATTAATATAATTTAAAATAACCCCATGAAAATCTAGAACTCATACGGGGTCGTCCTGCAGTCAAACATCAGGAACTGATATCTCCGGCTCCCACACACACTTCCCATTGTCCAGACTGGAACCGCAGGATGCGCTCTTTCTGGGAATAAAGTGTCTACGGGAAAGTTTTGGACTCTTTTTAATATAAAAAGGGCAAATCTCAGAAACGGATTGTTCTTTGAGTTTGATATTTATTTGAGGGCAAATCTCATAAGTAAATGTAATTTAAAAGAAGTAATAACTGTATTTTGTGTAAAGAAATAAATGCATATTTTCTAGATAGATGTTTAAGTTGTGATATTTAAATAATATAATTAGTTTTGCATTATAGTGCATGTATTTTTAAATTATATATCATTGTATTATTTTTGTAATACGTTGCATGCATTATTTAAATAATATATTGTTTTTTTCACATTACAATAGGCTACTTGAACGTTTTCTGATCAGATGTGATCCCTCTGAACTGAAGATCTGCATGAAGATCCATGTTTCAAGTAATTAATGGCAATCCATATTTTCTGTGTGAGCTATTTTTGTGATATTTTCCTTGCACATTTTTCTTAGTGATTTTAATTTTGCTACAAAGGGTTAAAAGGACAGATAGAGGAAGCATTCAGCTGGCAGAGAGACGGTGAGCATAATGCACCCAAAACGAACAGAAGACAAAAACAGACAAAGTGAGGCAAATATTTGAAGAAGACTGGCACACAGGATGAGAAGGGTATTAATAGGCTTTTATACGCGTATCCCTCCTTATCTCTAAAAAAAGACGAATGAAGAGGTAGAAAGGGATTAATGGGTGACAAACCTTATGGAAAAAATAAAGTATAATGACGTTAGTCACTTAGTTCCATTACTGCATCTCAGTCGTGTATGAATGATACTTACAGTATACATTTTAATGGCCAGTGACTAGCTGTATATTCAACAAGGACTGCCAGAAAGGGTTTTTTAAATGCTTCAGCTACTGATATCTTCATAACTGCTTCATGGACAGCATAAAAACAAAACTGATGCAGATAATATACTGGTAATGCAGCTATACAGTGAGGAGGACAGCAAAATGTGGAGGATTGTAAACATAACAGAAGTGAAAATATTTCCTACACTGTATGTTTCTGTTGTTGAAGCAACAGGTTTCTGAAAATGTTCTCACCTTTGGGCCATCCAAGATGTAGATGTGTTTGTTTCTTCATCAGATTTGGAGAAATGTAGCACTTGCTCACCAATGGAAGTGAATGGGTGCCGTCAGAAAGAGAGTCCAAACAGCTGATAAAAACATCACAATAATCCACATCATTCCAGTCCATCAATTAACACATCTAGAAGAGAAAAGCTGCATGTTTGTAAGAAACACAGCCATCATTAAGGTGTTTTTAACTCCAGGTAAAATACAAATCCATAAAGTCATCTCATCTGAATCAGGAGAGAAATATGCTCTGATCAAGCACTGTTTATAAGACAAAACAGCTCTAAATATACAGTATGGTGGTATTTTGATGTGAGAGACAACAGGTGATAGACTTATTCTCTGAAGGAAATAGTATTATGGATTATGGGCTCCTATTTTGGCCAGAAACTATTTTTTAAATGTAAAAGTAATGAATTTGATTTTTTATAAAGACACAGCTTTTGGCTTCACAAGATGGACTGGAGTGCTGTGGATTTCTGGTGGATCATGTGATGTTTTTATCAGTTGGACTCTCATTCTGACGGCACCCATTCACTCCCATTGGTGAGTAAGTGACGGAATACTATACTTCTCCAAATCTGATGAAGACACAAACTCATCTACCTCTTGTATGGCCTGAAGGTGAGAACATTTTAAACATCCCTTTTAATGTCAAAGATCATGGATCCTGAAATCATGTTAATTCTTAAAGGACATTTTTAACATTCTGCTCCTGTGTTGAGTCACTCGTCCAAAGTGAAATGTGTTCTGAAGCTAAATCTGCACATCCAGTGCCATTAGCTGAATAAAGTGAGACAGTGAGAGTCAGCAAATGATCCATAAAGTAAATGCAGGAACCTACCAGATCACGAATGACTTCAGTGCGTTGTCCAGTGACGCATTTAGCACAGGCTTTTACCACTCACAGTTCTTCAGACAATGAACAAATCTCAAATCTATTCATGCAATTTAGCTACTTTATATCATACCTTGAAACTGAAAAGAATGTGGAGTTTCGGGACACTTATAACAAATAATCCTTCGTTCACTGCTTAGAGGTTTTTCTTGTTAGATCCTTTTGTCAAATTCTGATCAGAAATCCTGTTTTCACTCTTCTGGAACATTTTGTTTGGTCTTCGTCTGAGACTGTGACGGCTCTTTCCAACAATATTTAAAACAGGATTCCCACAATTTCTTTTGTTATGCTCAGCCCTAAACTATTTAATTGGCTGGATATTGCTCTTTTGTTCAGTAAGACTTCCTCAAGTCATTATGATGTGTGATTTGAGCAAGTCGTTCTCTTGAGCTGGATATTTTAAATGAATTGTTCAAATGATTCACAAATTGGTCTTAATGATTCATAAATGAATCCTTCTTCATTTAAAATAAGTTGATTTTTTTAAAATGCTGATCTAGTCATTGCATAAGACTGGAAAGGTCTTAAAGTTCAAATGGTGTGGGAAGTTTTATTCTGTTTACAATTCTTGTGCAGCTGTTGTCGAACAAAATATAAAACATTTTGGTAACACTTTGGTGCATCTCAATGAATTAGAATGTCGTGGAAAAGTTGATTTATTTCAGTAATTAAACTCAAATTGTGTATTAAATCAATTCAGTGCACACAGACTGAAGTAGTTTGAGTCGTTGGTGCTTTTAATTCACTTCATGCTTCCTTCTGCTGACCAGGTTTATGAAGATGCTGATTTCATTTTCCAGCAGGATTTGGCACCTGTCCACACTGACAAAAGCACCAAAAGTTGGATAAATGACCATGGTGTTGGTGTGCTTGACTGGCCAGAAACTCACCAGACCTGAACCCCAGAGAGAATCTATGGGCTATTGTCAAGAAGAAGTTGAGAAACAAGAGACCAAGCAATGCAGATGAGCTGAAGGCCACTGCCAAAGAAACCTGGGCTTCAGACCACCTCAGCAGAGCCACAAACTGATCACCTCCATGCCACGCTGAACTGAGACAGTAATTAAAGCAAAAGAAGCCCCTACCAATATTGAGTACATGTACAGTAAATCAACATACTTTCCAGAAGGCCAACAATTCACTAAACATTTGTTTTTTTTTTTAAATTGGCTTTAAAGTATTCTAATTTGTTGAGATCATGAATTGGTGTTTTTTTTTGTTTTTTTTTTAATGTGAGCCAAAATCATCACAATTAAAAGAACCAAAGACTTAAACAACTTCAGTCTGTGTGCAGTTGACTATAAGCAACTTTGCAACTACTGTACAGGCCAACTGACTCTCATTAGAGTATTAGTATGCTAAAGAATGGTAGAATAAAGTATGGTAAAATAAACTATTAGCATATATTTACAGTAGCAGACATAATAATACTCCAATAACCGCTAGTTGATATGTAGTTGCAGAGTTACTTATCAACAGCTGTCTAAAGGGTACCATCAAAATAAAGAAATGGGTCAAAGCAAGCGTGTTATATTACACATTTATCTGATCTGATATCTGATCTTATGGCTGTTTGAGAGACAAAAATGGTATTATTATTATAAATATTATTATTATTATATTATATAAAGTTTACTGCTTTAACCAAGCTGCATAAGAAAAATGCCAAGATATGAGACTTCTTATTCTTATGAATATTCATGAGATGATACAACATATTATAAGGTGGGGTTTTTTTTCTGATGCATAACGCATTCATTATACTGCCTTAATAACACCTTTATAATGTATTGTGAATATGGGCTGCATAGAAAAGTGTTACCAACATTTTAAATTATGTTGGTATAGTATTATTTGTATTTTTTAAATAATGTATCATTCATTGTTTTGTTTTTTGTTGTTGTTTTTTTACATAACAATGAACTACTTAAAACTTTTGTGTCTGGACACAATTAAAATAACATTATTTTTCTAATAAATGAATGCATATATATATATATATATATATATATATATATATATATATATATATATATATATATATATATATATATATATATATATATATATATATAATGTAATATAATTTTAAGGTGGAAGATAACCGGGACATGTAGTAACTAATATAATATATACTTTATATTATATTGACTCATATTGTTTAGTCCTAATTTTAATGTATATAAAAAATAAAAAATCAGCCCGGAAATGACTGCCGTTATATAGTGTGAGAATATTTATGGTTTTGCACTATAGAGGAATGTGTCAAGGCTGGTCTTCACATGAAGCAGACTTTAGGTGGGGTGTTCCCACTAGGGTCCGGTGGTGGTGGTGGGGGGGCTGTCTGTGTGTACTCCAGGACTGAACTGAGCGGCTGGACACCGGTGGGCTTGGCTCTGCGCGCGCTACGCGTCATGACTGAAATCTGAGGCGGGTTTAAAAGGCTTTGAGGAGAGCCACAGACAGACGAGGAGAGACATTTGGAGATCTGGGGTGCACAGGCATTAGATCTTCTTGTTTCGAGACGCTTTTGAGCCAAAGCAACTCTGTTATCTCCTTGAATAAGTCTGGGTCAAGAGCAAATGGAGATTTATACATTTATAGTTTATAATTCAACCCTTGTGGGCTTTAAATCTCCAACCATTTGGTGTCTAACACAGATATTTAACCACCAGGTTTAATCTGCAGCGTAGCGGAGCATCGCGCAACGGGACACCGGCGTTTCCATTTACGCACGTCGTTCGCCCGCGTTTTACCGCGTGGTACTGTTGTTATCCTTGACGAATCTTACAATGGGACACCTGAGCAACGCATCGCACCCGGTAAACTCCACCGACCCGTTCGGACGCGACGAAGAAGTCGCGAAAATCGAGATCGCGGTGCTGAGCGTCACCTTCGCGGTCGCCGTGATCGGGAACTGCAGCGTGCTGGTGGCCATCCACAACACCAAGAAGAAACCCTCCCGCATGCATCTGTTCATTAAACACCTGAGCCTGGCAGACCTGGTGGTCGCGTTCTTCCAGGTCCTCCCGCAGCTGTGCTGGGAAATAACCTTCCGTTTCTACGGCCCGGACTTTCTGTGCAGGATAGTCAAGCACCTGCAGGTGATGGGCATGTTCGCGTCCACTTACATGATGGTCATGATGACTCTAGACCGCTACATCGCCATCTGCCACCCTCTGAAGACCCTCCAGCAGTCCACCCGGAGGTCCCACATCATGATCGCGGGCACGTGGATCAGCAGTCTGCTCCTCAGCACCCCTCAGTACTTCATCTTCTCCCTCAGTGAGATCCAGAACGGCTCTGATGTGTACGACTGCTGGGGTCACTTCATCCAGCCCTGGGGAGTCCGCGCGTACATCACCTGGATCACAGCGGGGATCTTCCTCATCCCGGTCATCATATTAATGACCAGCTACGGATTCATATGCCACAGCATCAGGATGAACATCAGATATAAGACCAAGAAGACGCCGGGGGACGGCGCGCACAAGAACGGGCTGATCGGTAAGAGCTCGGTGAGCAGCGTCACCACGATCTCCAGAGCGAAGCTACGCACCGTCAAGATGACCTTCGTCATCGTCCTCGCGTATATCATCTGCTGGGCGCCGTTTTTCACCGTGCAGATGTGGTCGGTGTGGGACAAGAACTTCAGCTGGGATGGTGAGTGAAAATGAGGGAAAGATTCGCGTGCATGCCATGAAATTATGATTCAGGTGTTAAATGTCCAAGGTTACACCCTTTAAATAGCCTTATCTTTTAAATAAAATTGTATATATAATCTACAAACATTATATTATGATATATAATCCTTAACATATAATTGTGCATTACACTTTTTTTCATATATTTCATAAAATGTGCACCCTGCGTTTCATCTCTTTGAAAACTATATAGTAAATTGCATTTTGATTAGGCTAGCATTAACATAAATTATGTTTGCATAATGATTAACAGTCTAATGCATATTCAAAGAGTTAAAAATGTAATCTAATCTTTTCATATATTTCATGCATATTAAGATAAGGTAAGCCATACTTTCATATAGTCTAGATATAAAAGTATGTTGTGTAATGCTCAAGAGATTAAGATAAATTCAAACAGTGACATTTTTACTAATCCATTTCAAGCATATCTAAATAAGCATTCAACATATAATAAACAACATTCTATAACTTAAATATCATTAAATATGTTAGCTAGCACAGTTTAAGATTTGAAATGTCATGCATTTCATTCATATTTCATATTTGCATTGATGTATTAATGTTAGATTGCACACTGTGCAAAGTGAAAATGCGCAAGTTTTTAATTTCCACCTGATCTGACCCCAAACGTACTTCCATTTGTGTAACCTGGATTGTAATCTTGGGGCATCAATGTGGTTACAACATTTAAAAAAAAATCAGTTTTCCCCAGTGCATTTATTTTTATACTGAATTGTTATTAAATGTGCAAATACTTGATTGTATTGTATGTATAATGAAATGGGTTTATATGTTACCAGGATGTTTATTGGATGCTTTCAAAAGCTTTGTTTAAATTTAAAACACAACAAATGGCTGCTAATGGAAAGAAGTGCTAACGTGTTAAATATAGTCTCTCTGATATGCTTATAAAGATAATTTGAGAAATGAAGTCATGAGACCAGAATAGTGTGTCTAAACAGAACCGCTGCAGATTTCCGATGTGTAAATCTGACATTAAAATTCCACATGAGCTTATGGGATGTGTAGTTAAGCCAATTTCACACCATTTTCACATGGTTACAAGTTACTTTAATCAAAACATATTGATTAGTTTTGTCATATATTATTTTATGCTGATATCTGGCAACACAGAAGGATTAACACAGTTCAGAATGACTGGTGTTCCATATTTATTTATACAAGTACAATTCTGAATAAAAAATTATAGATTTAAATGTATACTGATAATTTTATATGGATATCTGTTTGCTGAAAAAAGACACCATTGTTTTTATAAATCTTATTGTTTTGTACCTGGATGCCGATTGGCTGATAAAGTGACTGTAGATTCAAAGACACATATTGTGAAAAACTGAGTGTTTTTGCTTATCGATATGATGCTTGGCATTTTTTTTTCATTTATTCATGCTAATATCTGGCAAAACAGCATGCATAATAACTGGTTACAAATTACAAAAAAATGAGAAGAAAACATTGTTATTTTAAAACTTTTGAGTCTATATTTTATATGGATTATTTTATCTGTATCAATACATCTGGATACAGTGATATAATTATTATTACATAGTTACATAATTATAGTTCTGGTCCTGGATGCTGATTGGCTGCTGCAGTGACTCTAGATTCTGATTGGATGACGCATGTTCTAAGCTGTTGGCAAAATGTTACATTCCACTGTTTGTTTGGCAATCTAAAAAGAAATAAATAAAGAAAGATGTATTAGTTCATTATATATAAATAGGAAATTATATTAAATAGTAATTTTCACTAATATCTTGCAACACAATAGGCATGAATAACACCTGAATAAAAATACATAAAAATGATTAAAACCCAACTAAAATAAAGTGGATGTTTCTTATGCTTATTTAGATAGATAGATAGATAGATAGATAGATAGATAGATAGATAGATACTTTTACATGCATTAATAAGTCTGAAAAGCTTGTTTGGAGAACCTTTACCATATAATATAACACATTTTATAAACATCTTATAAAAGTTATTCTATATTTATAAAATATATAATTTTATCGTTTACTATAAACTTTAAACATGTGGTGCTGGATGCTGATTGGCTGATACAGTGGCTGTAGGTTCTGATTGGATGATGAATGTTCTAAGCTGTTGATAAACAGTCTGTGTTTATCGTTGTTGCCGGGCAACAGTAAACAGACAACAGTGAGACATAGGAACTGTGTCGTGGAGAGAATTATTTATTGGAGGGTATCTTCATTTCAAGCATTTACAGTTATTGTTTCTGTGTGTAGATTCGGAGAACACGGCCGTCACTCTGTCTGCGCTGCTGGCCAGTCTGAACAGCTGCTGTAACCCGTGGATCTACATGGTTTTCAGCGGACACCTCCTGCAGGATTTCGCTCACTGCTTCCCCTGCAGCCACAAGATCCAGCAGAGCTTCCGGAAGGAGGATTCGGACAGCAGCCTACGGAGAACCACGCTGCTCACCAAGATCGCCAACCGCAGCCCCACGTGTAGCTCGGGCACCTGGAAAGAGTTCGAGCATTCACCCAAAACCAGCAGGGCGGCCCCGGCCGAGACGTGACGCAGCCGGCCCCCGGGAATCTGACTTTGGTGAGACTCTCACAGCAGGGTTTTAAAACCCCGGGCTTCGGACGCCGAGTGAGCTCCAGATGAGATAAGACACACTATTACTGCTCAGGAGATTCAAGGGAGTTCATTCTGCTTCATTGAAGCATCTTAAAAGTAAAAAGGTAGTTGTAATCATCCAGTAAGAGTCTGGAGCTGTGAAATGATCATTGGATGAGAAATGATTGAGTTCATATGGAGATCTGAGCACAGTTTGAGACATTGTTCAGATCTCTTTTGGGACTTTGGAGCTCGTCGCTACTTCAGTTTGAATCTGCTTTTCATGGTTTCATTGCTGTCGGAGATTCAGTCTTCTTGCCGAAGAACAGATTTTTAAAATACAATTGCGTTAATAAAAGTTATAAGGACATAGGCCAAACATTAGGAATAATATGTAATATTTTTGAACAAAAAATCGAAATGCTCATCAAAGCTGCATTTATTTGGTAAAAAAAAAAATCCAGTTAAAGCAGTAAAATTGTAAAACAATTGTAAAACAGCTGTAAAACAGCTGTGCATCACGGAAATAAAATACATTTCAATATATATTCAAATAGAGAATATTATTTAAAATAGTAATAATATTTCACATTTGTAAAAAAAAAAAAAATTTGCAAAAGAAACATACTTAAAAAAAACAGCAGTGTACTTTTTTTAAAAAAAGTCTTGAATATTTTTGTTAGTTTATTTTTTTATGTAGAAACATTTTCCAGAAGGCACTTGATGTTATGTTGTATTACAAATGTATTCACGCCGTGCACGTCATGCTTTACTATCTCTCGTCTCGTGTCTATTAAGGAAACAGTGGGAACACAGAAAATGCCGTAAATCTCTGTGGCACAATGAGTCCAGCGAGACATTTCCTGTGATAAGCGTCTACTTAAGCCCGGCGCTGGGTTTATTTTGGCCCCGAGTGTGCGACCCTCGTGCCAAAGTAAACCAGACACCTGCTGCCCGGGACCGAGCCGAGAGCGAGCTGATCGCTGGAAGCAAAATATATCAGTTTCCAGACAATAAATGAATGCTGCTCTAAATAAAACATAGGAAACAGTCTGCCTTATGAAATATTACCGGGCATGAGCTTCATTCTATAAATGAATGTTTTCACATGGCCAAGCATGTCTTTACTGGTCATCTGTCAGGTTTGGACAGTTTTAATAAACATATACTGAGAAATGCTAAGAGTTAATGCTGTTTATGTATAAATGAAAGTTGTAAATAAATGACAAATAACAGGATATCTTTATAGTGACAGATGGTCTATATTTGTTTGTATATGTTAAGGTTTTTTTTTTTTTTTTAATGATATGCTAAGCAATGGAAGCCTGTTTCTGCATGGAATAAAAACAAACAATTGTGACTTTTTATCTCACAGTTCACACTTTTGTTCTCACAGTTTTGAGAATTGTGAGATATAAACTCATAATTATTATTTTTTTCTCGTAATTCTGCATTTGTATCTCCCAGTTCTGACTTTTGTCTCAGAAATCTGTATTTAAATCTTGAAATTCGAATTTTTTCCTCAGAATTCTAAATTCGTTTTTCCACAATTATGACTTTATTCCTCAGAATTCTGAGTTTAATATCTCACAATTCCTCACCTTTTCCTCACAAGTTTATATCCTGGAATTCTGACTGAATATCTCCCAATTGTGACTTTTTTGAAAAAGTTGAAGACCTTTTTATTCCATGTTTCCACAATGGAATAAAAAAATTACAAAGATAATGGTGTGTTCATATCAGTTTATATTTGCAAAGATTTTTTTTTTTTTTTTAAGTCCAAATTTTGACATAAAAGTCTCAACTGGGCTTCCAAACTCAGCATGGTTAACTGCCAACTTTATATGTGTTGCACCTCTCACAAATTTCTCGGTGTACTTGTGTACCAAATCCAATAAATCAAACCTTCATGAAATATTAGTTCTGCATCTGTGTTAACAAAAGTGTTTTTAGCAACCGAGCCGTTTCTAGCACTGTCTGCTGTTTAAATGCAACTTCATACCACATAAACAACTGCGCGTTGAATTTGTTATTAGCTTTTTAATATCGTTTGGAACAACTTTCCAAGTAGCCTGACTGAAAATCATTGGGAGAGTCACTAACCAGCTGTCTAACTTATAGATTGAGTTTAGTGAAAGATCGAGTGTGTTCCATTTGCAGCATAAAACAAAAAGCAAAAAGTGGACTAATTCTTCTGTTTCTTCTCTGCACTTCATCACAAGTTGCACAATGCAAATTGCCTAGTAGGATCGTTTCCAAAAATCCCATAATAGCTTGAGAGTTTCCTGTTTGTTTCCTGTTTGAGGACACACGTCCTCTCCTGCATTAACTAACCTTCTCCTCTCCAGTCTGTGAGCAGAGGCCAAACAGCTGCTGTTTGCATACGTGTGTGTGTGTGTGTGTGAGAGAGAGAGAGAGACGTACAGCCTCCAAAGTTTCTCACATCACCAACGGAACAAATTATGCATGTAAATGATCTAAGTTGTTGTGTTTCTGAGAGATGTGAGGGTGTTGGAGACATGTGATGTAAAAACCCCAAAACACATTGTGCTTTTGTGATCGCTTCCATGAAATCCTCCCAGCTGAAAAATACAACAACAGCCTAAAACAATCAGGTTTGCTGCTCTTAACTGGTTTAAACTGGTTTCCTTTGTTGTGCACATCCAGAATAAACTCTGGTCATGCTGCTCAGTCTTATTCTGCTATATACTATTAGTGGTTTTCTATTTTATTTTAGTAATTTTAGTACTTAAACTAATTTTATTTTAGTTGGTTTTAAAGGCAATGTTTAATTTAAGCTTACATTTTCATTTAATATTAATATTTTATTTTGAAATAGCTTTTATTTGTATTTGTAATTTCAGTACTTATGTCAGTTAGGTAGCAAGGCAATATTTCTGATTTTCATTTTTTTATTTTTATTTTTTATTTACATTTTCCATCTAGAATTTATATTTTTTATTTCACCTTTGAGTGAAAAAATAAAATTTTTCATAGTTTTTAGTAGTTTCGTTTACAATAGCATTGATTCTGTCCAGTTACGCGTTCCTGTTTTATCATTTTTGGCACCTTTCTATTGTATAAAAGGTTCTTTATTGTGGAAATAGATTCTTTATTTTAGTAAAAATATTATATCCGGAACTGTTTGCTGAAAGTTTCTTTTTGCGAAAACCAAATTATCCCTTTTATGACATCACTGTAAATAAAATCCCCTTTTAAGACCTTTATTTCCATGAGTG
Organism: Carassius gibelio; assembly: GCF_023724105.1. Classification (NCBI taxonomy): domain Eukaryota; kingdom Metazoa; phylum Chordata; class Actinopteri; order Cypriniformes; family Cyprinidae; genus Carassius; species Carassius gibelio. Next base: position 4,051,219 of record NC_068420.1, read on the forward strand.
TGAAATAGATTTCAGAATATTCCCACAGGTGGGAAAAATCCTGTGCATCTAAAACACAGATAATAATGAATATGTATTTCACTTATGCAATGTACATCTCAGACAAAACCCTCAATATCATTCAAAAAATTGATGCCACTCTTGGCAAATCCAGTAATTAGTTTCCCTCAAAAGTGTTTATTGTATCAGCCTCGTTCCAGGCGGTCTGATAACAAAACCTGCCAGAAGTTGAGCAAAGCCAGTCAGATTGGAGCTTGCCAAATCCAGTTTAGCTGTTTAGTTACAGGACTGTGAGAGCGAAAACCCATCTGAACCCATCAGCAAGCGAACTGAACCTGTTTCTTTTCTTCAGCAGGGTTATTGAGAAGTTCACTGGGGTTGTCAAACAAGGTTTTAAAGCTAACCAGGGTCTGATTAATATTTCCTCTGTTTCCTTCAGCTATAATTTCTCATGGATGTGATGTAATGAAATTGCATGTAGGTCTGATTTTCTCATTCCGGCTGAAGAAAGCCTGCAGTGCTTTTCTGATGACGAACGGCCTTTTGCTCCCAGAAGCTGAAGCCGTAGCAGAGAAATTAGCATGAAACAGAAAGATGAGAGGAAGTTTTAATATAGGAAAAGACCCTGATGTGTCACAGGAAGTGAATATGGACTCTTATCTCACGCACAGGTTCTGCCTCAGGTCTGGTTTTACTCCATATTTACAACACATACATCTTCATGATTTTATAGGTTGTTTGTTCAATGCCCTTAATATACCTATAGGTTTCATGCAGCTTTCTGTTTCAAGTCAGTAGTGTCCAACAGGATCATATGCTCCCAAACAGACACGTCTGTGGTTTTGATCGCTTGCATAGAGTAGATTTCTGGCCTAAAACGTCAAAAACAAATGGGTCTGATCAAGAAGTTTGACAGTGTCTGGGTCATTCCTGACTGGCTGAACATGTTAAAACTCAAATAAATGATTATGCTTGTGCTTTAAAGGGGGGTGAAATGCTCGTTTTCACTCAATCTCCTGTTAATCTTGAGTACCTATAGAGTAGTACTGCATCCTTCATAGCTCCAAAAAGTCTTTAGTTTTATTATATTCATAAGAGAAAGATAGTCTGGACCGTTTTTTCCCGGAAAAACACGACCGGCTGGAGGCGTGACGTGTGGGCGGAGCTAAAGAATCACGAGCGTCAGTAAAAGCTTTTGCGTTGAGAGCGTTTGGAAGCTGTGACTTTACCGTGAGGGAAAAAAAACATCCAAAACAAACCATGGCTAACAGTCAGATTCAGCGTATATTTATGATCCAGAATCAGATCCCGAGGCTGAAACTGAACAAGAGCAGCAACAGCAACGACTCGCTCCGAGCGGGGCTCGAACCCGGGTCTCCGATGGCAGGGGGACGCACTAACAAGGAGGCAGAGATATTTGAAGCAGTTTTACTCACCGCCTGCGGTTCCAACACACGATCGTGACCCTTTTTCGTTGGGATTGCATTATCCTTAAGAAATAAACGATACGCAAATCCAGCGTCAAACTGGACCTTGTTTGTAAAACAAGCATCTTCGAAATGCAGGGAACAAACACAAACACTTGCACAACTCCGTTGATGCTCTGTAAAAATAAACTCCATCCACTGGTCCCTTAATGCTGTTTCTCTTTTGGTAATCTGTGCAGGGTGGTCTTGCCCTGGCAACCAAAAACACACTCCTTTTGTGACATTTTGCGACGCTCTCGCTCTGATCAGTGAAGTCTGTTGTGCTCTCAGTGCTCTGCTATACGGGAGCGCGCGCTCTTCCGGCAGAAGTGCCTCAGGACCCATATAAGGAAATTCCGCTCCATCTAACGTCACACAGAGCCATACTCGAAAAAAACTTTCTGAAACTTGTGACAAACCGGACGGAGTGTTTTTGGAACAGAAATACTCCTTCAAACGTACAACTTAATTTTTGAAACTTTGTCCATGTTTAGCATGGGAATCCAACTCTTTAACAGTGTAAAAAACTCAGTATGAATGAAATAGCATTTCACCCCCCCTTTAAGTTTTGAAAATCTGCTCTGATTAAACTTTAATAATTCTAGATAGATTATTTCATACAGTTTTACACGACTATAATGGATTTTAACAAAATATATATTGAGTATATTGAGGGTACGTTAACTGATTTCAATAAGTGAAAACTAGTATTTAAAAAAAGAGCCTAAAACAACCAGGTTTGGTGGTCTTATGGTTCGAGGTTTAGTTAGAGAGTTTACAAAAAGACAGAATAAAAACAGGATGCAAATGAATATTGAGAATACAAAATAATCACCAATTTAAAAAAAATGTGTGTGTGTGTGTGTGTGTGTGTGTGTCTATATATATATATATATAAACTTTTTAAGTTGTGGTTAAAAAGCGGTTTGAATAGAGAAAGAAATAAGAAGTAACAAAGTAGTTTAAAATTCTTTGTTTCATTCATGTATTGAGAGATTTAAATCAAACTTAATTTATGATTAATATGCATAGCTAAGAATACATTTGGACAATTGTAAAGGTGATTTTCTCAATATTAATTTGTTTTTTGCTCCCTCAGATTCCAGATTTTCAAATAGTTGTATCTCAGACAAGAATTGTCCTCCTAATAAACCACACATCAGATTATTTACATGCATCTTAATTTTGAAAAATTAACACTTAACACTGGTTTTGTGTTCCAGGGTCACATATGATTTGAAGGGTTTAATATTTTAATCAATATATATATCTATAAGTATTTTTTAATGCATGGATAACTGGACTGCATTGAATGGCCCTTGTAAAGTTCATGATCAGTACTGCTTTGTACATGCACACCATATAAATCAGATAACATCTTTAAAAAGGTTGTCATATTAACAAATGAACAAATAATTTGGCAAAACCTAGCTGCATTGATCTTAATTGTGAAATGTGGCTCATAACTCCATTATACTGGCTTTAGATGCACATCTGGATTTTGAATACGGGTTTCTGTCTTGTCTTGATGGAGATTAATTGTTTCTTCTCTTCAGTATAACAACAGACTGCTTTCCATTCGCTCTTTCCAGCTGAATTGGTCTGATGTGGTCGTTCCAGTATGCTCTGTGTGTATAGATATCAATCTGAGGCTCAGGATTCACTGAAATCAGGCAGTATTCCTTCATTTATAATTACTGAACCATGCACCTAAGTCAAATATTTTCCCTGAAGATAAACGTCACAGACGTAGATTCTCTCAGAGATGTTAACTTGACGTGACAATCCCAAAACAAGGTCCAACCAGTGTGACTGAATCCCGATCCCAGAGCTCTGTGCTCTCATGAAGTGCAGCTGTGAGTGAATATAACCGATCAGGAAACACCTCCAACATTACACAAGCATCAGTGCTTCCCTAACCTTTCATGGCAACTGTTGTTTTGGAAAAGATCTCTGTTCCTCTTGAGCTCATCTGTAGATGTTCTGAGCTCAGTGATGCGTTCGGGACATCCAGCTTTGATTTTCTCTTGTTTACGCCACAGCAACTCCTGAGTAGTTCTGAAGGTTTATATTGATTTTGTTGTGACTATAATTTTTTTCATTCTTAAACTGACCACTCACTTAAAAAGCACCTAAGCAAAAGCATGCATATTACTTCATATTTGATGTTTATCAATTACTGCATATTAATGCCTTTCCTGCATGTCCGTATTCTACATCTTTTAACCCTTAACCACTACAGCAGCTACCTTTCTTACACTTCAAGTCTTCTTTAATAAGACTGACTGTTTTGTCCAGTGTTTCCAGTCATAGCTTACTACATTTTGACATGCACTGGGGTGTGGAAAGATGAATCTTTGAACTAATTGTTTGAAAGTCACTGATAAATGCAAGAAAAGTAAGGTTTTTTTCTTTTCTTTTTTTTTTTTTTTTACCTTGCATGCATGTAAACCTGTTGTCGGGGACTCTCAAAACCAAATGATAAACCTTTCAAATTGCAGAACTATTGCACTATTAGTTAAAAGTAACTTTCCCCAACTCTGTATCTCAGTGGTTTCTGCTGCATCCATAACAGCAGGCCTTTTGTGATTCTTCTCTGTTTTCGTGGGAAATGTTCATTAAGGTCGTTACAGTCTGAGAGGGACTGATTGAGTGTTGTGTCCCATGACAGGAGGGAAATCTCCATCATATATCTCTTATTTGTATACGTTAAACGGATATCCCAGTGTTCAAAGGGTCACCGATGATAAATGAACATTTCCCAGAATTCAGTGCTGATTACAATGCAAGAAAACAATGCCATCCTATAGTGAAACACAAGCATATTTGTCCTCATACTATTGTATATTTTTACATAGCAAAAGCTGCATCTGAGAGAAAACCAAATATGTGCAATTAACCCCGGGCAGGTCAACGGTTATTATATGATAAACTCAACACAAATGCATGAGATGTTTTTCACTCATTACACATGCACAAACACATTTATGCATGCAGACATCATGCATCAACGCCAGTAGGTTTTTTGAAAGCGTTTCTCGTTTTCAAAAAGGCTAAAAAGGGTTAATAGACCTGACTGTAAGAGATAAATTCATCTGCTCGCTAGATGCTTTCACAGCCTCATTGTGCTAATAATCATTCTCGTGCAAACTACTCGAACTCAGACTTTCAGAGAAACTGTTTTTAATCAAGAGCTGTTGATGCTTAAAGCGGTGACGCTGAAGTTGTGTGGAGTTCTGCTTGTTTTATTTAGGTTTCAGAATTCATCAAATTTGTGAAAATTGTCACGATGAAAAAATAAAAAATTAAGAATCATACTCTTATTTTCCAAAAAGCCAATAGAAAAATCAGTCGACGTGGACGTTCTCAGTGCATGCAAAGATCCAGAACGTCCAGTTTTTAAATGTTCTTTCTTGGTTATAAATGTTGAACGAACATTCCATTTAATCATTTTTCAAACATTAGGGGAACATTACTTTTGACAAGTAGAAGCCTAACATTTAAAGATGTCCAAATAGAACATTTTAGAGGAACACTTTGAAAATGATACATTTAAATGAATGTTCTCTTAAAATTAGCTAATAGAAGAACACGTGACCAAATATCCATCACCACAGCGCTCTATGGAATAATGAGTTTAGCAATCACCAATAAAACAGAAAGGCAATCACTCAGATTCACTCAACAGTTGTAATGCTTTAGCATGAGATATACTCTTTTGAGCGTAAAAGGTCCTTTATATGTCACGAACATGCTCGATTCACAAATATCAACGACGTTGTTCCGCTCAATAGATGTCAAGCTGTCGCTGTTCACAGCAAGCATGTGGTAAATTAGCATTTATTAAAATGGGAGGTTTGTAGCCATCTTCCCTTGGTGTTTTCATGTTTATTAATATGTGGGCTTGTGGCAGATCTTCTCTTTTAAACAGGTAGGTTCAGTGTCTTAATGTCTCAGATCTATGAAGACATTCAGGAGCCTGTGAGCTACACATCAAACCGCAAACATATCAAAACCCACCACACAACACACAGCTTCACCGTCTGACATTTCCACCCCAGTCACTCTTAAGAGATGTCAGTCTTTGAGACGGAACCGAGTGCTGCTCGCTGACCCGTGTCTGGTGAGTTATTGATGGAGTTTGTCCTGGTCTCAGATGAGTTCTCGGGGGATCTGGTGGAGGGATGCTGCTCTTGGATCCGTCTGGCACGAGCTTCTCCATCTGGGAAGAATTAAGGATTTTTTTTTTGTACCGTGTGAACGGCCAGATGATGGCGAGATCTTGTTGGATATATTTATTGTCCCTCCAGAACATTCTCAAATCTGAAATCACGCCATTCCTGCGTGAGCCGCTCTGGTTTTCCACTGAGTCAAGCAGAATCTGGATTGAGTGTTCCTCTCTAAATGTAGTGTCAGACAATAACAAAAGTTTGATATATAGGGTTATATTAATTTCTAAACCATACATGGCACAGAAATTCATCCTTTTTCTTCTGAATGTCAACTGATTTGATATAGTTTAGTGACATTGCATTAGGTTGAATATCAAAAATGTTTGATTTCTTGAAGTATGTTACAATATACTGTAAAAGAGGGGTACTTTAAAAAACATAGAACTGAATGATAAGCATACTCATGAACCATGGTATTTATATGGTACTCCGAGTTATTGCAAAAAAAAAAAAAATATATATATATATATATATATATATATATATCAGAGTATTATCAGGGCATTAAATCATAGTACTTCCATGGTACAAGTCCACAAAAAAAAAAAAAATGATTCTACCAAGGCATGTTTTTGCTAGAGACTCACTTTCTCGGCTTTGTCATTGTTTCATAATTCACTTATAATGATTAGTTTAATATAAAAAGATGAAGTGCAATAAGAAACAAAAATTGAGTTGAGTAACTGAGTGATTTACAACAGCTTCCAAACTACTTTTACCTAACATCCAACTTTATTTCCAAGATATTTCCAAGCTCTTTTTCAAATCAAACCATAGGCGTATTTGAGATGTGAACGCTCGTCCGAAATATATTGTATCTAGTCTCGTAATGCATTGTAATGAGCTGGTGCAGAGCAATGTCAACTAAATATTTAATTCAACCAAAAAGCATGCATATAATTTTCAGTGGTATTTGTATGCTTATGCTTATTAACACAAAAATGGGAAGTCTGTTCACTCGGTGGTCAGATTTACACGGCACAGAAGCGCTTCTCAAGTGACTGTTTAATGCTGCTCAGAAGTGGCACACATGCATTTCCACAGCAATCACACTAGTGCCTCAGAGCATCATTTACAGGAAGTGAGGAGCAAGCGAGTCCAAACCAGATGAACTTCTAACTGATTTATTAGACTGATTGATTTATTTTTAATAAGCAGAAATCCTTCCAAAACAGGCAGAAAGAATGATACCGATTCCCCTCATAAACAGCCAAGCAGCAGTAAATACACACCGACACACTTTCCACACAGGACTTGACAGAGTGTGCCAAAAGCAATAAAACTAGCAAATGAGCCAAAACCCAATCCTAAATCTTGCTCTTAGACCGTCCATAAGATCAGGATTGAGAGGCAGCACATGCGTTTGGCACCGCTGAGCTCCTAAATCTACCCAGCAGGCCCACTGCAGTGTTAATTTTGACACGAAATTTTAATTTAGTTTTAGTCTTAGTCTTTTGACTATAATTCTTTTTAGTTTTAGTCAAGTTTTAGTCATCTGATTTGTTTTAATTTTAGTCTTATTTTAGTCGACTAAAATTGCTTGGTATTTTAGTCGACTAAAATTGCTTGGTATTTTAGTCGACTAAAATAAGACTAAAATCAATAACAGATTTACTAGACAATTTTTTACAGCTGGTATAGGAAACAAACTTAAACAAAATATATAAAACACAAATTCAACTTTATTTCAACACAACTGTGTCTTTATTTCGATTCAAAAGCTTTTATGCAGCAACAAACACTGTCATGATAATGTAAACAATAACTAGCTGCCAATTGACCATCAATAAAAGAAAAATAACGTTAGGTCCAGGACCTTAAAGCTTACAGCTGAGCTGAACAATAAGTGCATACATTTAAAGTAAATATTTAATAAGTTGGCAGCTAGGTGGATAAAAAAAGTAACAAGATTTTATAAGGTATTCATTTGTCTAGCAATATTGTATGTTTTAAATACTACAATGCTAGATTTGTATGTATAATGATAGGATGTGAACATTCACGTTTCACATGACTAATATAGAAATATTTGTGATATTGTCAACAAGTAGAACATTATAAAATATACTAAACATTAGTATTAATCAAATGTATTTATCATGATATTACGTATTAGTATTGTGCTCGCATCTAATTTGAAGAAGGGACTATTTTACAGTACTTTTCAGTTCGTAATATTTAATGCTACAACATCTACGCACTGCACTATTCCAATTTTGCTTAGCTCAATAAACAAAATAACATCGTTGTAAAATTACATTTGAGAAAATGTCCGGGTGGCTCGTCTGTAAATGTCTTTTCAAATTGGTTGTGTTCTTGCCACGAATGAGCGCTCTGCGTGCTTTACACTTTGTTTTGTTTTGTTCGTCGTCAAACGTGAAGTGAGCTGTGGACATTTTGTCGCTCTTTTAGACAGTAGGGACTTTAAGCAACAGCTGCGAATGGAACGGCTACAGCGACCGGAAGTTTGCCGTCACACCGCTGTAGCCAAGAACGTAAAAGTCACTAAGCAACGGTAAAACAGAACAGCGCAACGCAGCATTAATTCATTTATTGAGATCCAAAAAAATATATAATTTAAAAAAGCAAGAGAAGGATTGCTTTTGGCGTTAAATGACAATCTTTTGTCAGAAGAGGAGTTTTTAATATTGTATGATGTAAATAAGTCTAAAAACATAACATTTATTTACCTAACCTCTCACGTTGTAGCGACTCCGGCAAATCAGCTGTTCTCCCGTAGTAGACCGTTAAATTAGAACGTCACAAAGTAGCAGTTAAATTCGCGCAGGCGCAATACAACGCCAGAATGGCGTTGCCGTTCCACCAGAGGCTGTTGCTTAAAGTCCCTATCACCTCTTCGAATGCCGACTTCCCGGGAGCTCATAAAAACTGAAAACCTTCGCTTCACGTCTCAATGAGTCAGGCTCTGATTGGTTCTCTTCTCTCATGCAGTCTGTTCTGTTTTGCCGGTTCTTTTGCTCATTCCTCGCATCTCTGCCGTCTGCTGATTTGATTTTCCTCACAGTCTATTTTCGTCTCGTCCTTTATTCGTTGACGATAATGTCAATCAATTTAGTCATAGTTTTAGTCTCCATCAGTGCCTTCTATTTTAGTTTTCGTTTCGTTTTCGTCGGCAAAAATATATTCGTGACGAAAATAATGACGAAAATATTTAGTCAACGAAATTAACACTGGCCCACTGAGGGTGTTTAATATATATATTAAAATAAAAAAATAAAATAAAGCATATTCACAAAGCCAAATAGGAAATAAAACTGATGTTGAACAAAAGTGTGTAAAAATATTCAGATGTAACCCCCTTTGTAATCTTAAAGTAATCTTTGTATACTCTAAAGTAAACTAATTTAATAATATTTGTAAAATATATTATCATTTTTAATATACAGTAACTACAACAGATTACAGTTGCGTTTATTTTGTAATTAAACTGATGTTGAATGGAGGAGGTGGGTCATTTGTTGTTAGGAAACACTGACATCTAGCGGCCGCTATGAGACATGACAGCGCTTTATTTTCTTCCCCTAAACAAAATGCTGGCGAGGTATTTCTAGTTATTGATTACAAAATAAAATAAATAAACAAATTAACTTCAGTACAGTCTTCTGAAGTTATATGATAGCTTTATGATTTAATATTAATCTGTTTTACACATGCATAGACGCTTTCTTTTAAAACAACTACGTGTGAGTAAACGGTGATGAGTTTCATCTTTCTCTAATTTGCAGTATTGCTTTGATTGTTGAGATGGATTACATATTATGGAAAACACATTCGTGTTAGACAGATATCAGCTGTAACAGATGGCATATATTTCTATTGACTGTGCACAAATCTCTTAATGCTCGTGGGATTATTGTTGTTTAACAGTACTGAACACACACGATTAAATCAGATAAAGTTGGAAATATGAAGTAAAGTCTGATATGCTGAAAACAGCATGTTAGGACAATAAAACATGCAAATAGACTTTTTACAGAAGTTTGTATATGCTAACACAAACTGCACTTTCCAATGACATTTATGCGATTTTAAATACTGTTCATTGTTACTAAATATTAAAAGTAACGCATCTTTTTAACACTTAAAGTATTTATTTAAATGATACTCTAGTAATGAGGTTTGTATTGGTTACTGATGAACTGATATGAATCGATTTTATGTAAAAAAAGAATCCCAGAAAAAAAGATTATTTTATTGTACTGGTTATGCTTTATGTCCTTATTATATGAAACTTAAAATGTTTCTTTAAATAATAGTCTGTTTCGTAATGTGTTTTATTTCGGTGATTAATGAACTGATATGAACTTATTATATTACAAATATTTACATTTTATTTTATTGTACTGGTTATGCTTTATTTGAAGGTGTCATAATTATATAGCACTTAAAATATAATCCATTTAATGATGTGGATTACTTTGTTATTACTGAACTGATATGAACTGATTTGATCAAAAAATCAATTTGATTGGGTATACATTAGATTTATCTACTCAAGCAATGAGTAACAGCATGCATTTATTAATAGGGCTAAAATTAGGGTTTGGTTTAGGGTTAGTTTAATGCAGTTATGCATAATTTACAATTTTAACAAGCTTTAATCATCTGTGTAGCAAAGACACTGTAAAATAAACTGTTACTATTTATTGATTTATTTGCGATAAGTTCTGTACTGTAATAAAGGTGAACAGTATGAGAGTCAAAGTCACCAGAGTGACCCGATGACCCGCTTTCAGTCACGTCACGCCGAGCCGAGACGAGCGCGCGCTCCAGCTGCGTCGCGTTAGAGCAGCGGCGTCCACTGGCTTCCTCCCTCACGATGATGACACGCGTGCGGTCCGCGGTCTCCAGCATCCTCGGCGGCTTCATGGCCTCTGGCTCCAGCGCGCACGAGCTCCGCCTGGACCCGCCGCTCCGGTTCCCGTACAGCAGACCGGATTTCCTCGCGCTGTCTCCAGACGAGGTGGAGTGCTCCGCGGATCACGTCTCCAGACCCATCCTCATCCTCAAGGAGATGAAGCTGCCCTGGGCCGCCGGATACGCGGAGTGAGTAGCGACCGACGCGCGCTGATCTGAGCACGCGGATGCTGAATGTTCGCGTTCTTCGTGATCATCGCATGAGGAACAGAAAATGAGAGATCAATGACACGCATCCATACTTTCATTTCCCAGCAGCTTTATCAGGGCGCATGCGCGTTATATCATAATCTAACTCGCGTGAAGCTGTCTGGATGACTCTGCGTTGATGATGGTTATGAATTCAGATTTCACACAGCCCAGGTTCAGTTTTATGCATTTATGATATGCTTGGCATCA